>NW_026083040.1:0-214109 GCF_020184175.1 Aphis gossypii
CAAATTGTACTAGTTTTTGGATTCCATGTATCTTTTCGTCGACAAGCATTAATCCAAAGATTACACAATTTTTTATCTTTAGGAAATGTATGATATGAAATGTTAAGGTCCTTTTTCTTAGTCACTTGCAAACTGTTGGAACATAACGCTACAGCACACCTAGTACCTGGCATCTATATCATAAATTAATAAAAGTTTTTAATGACATGATAATAATACTATAATAATATACTATATCCCTAACAAGTTGAGTACTTGGCCCTATGTGACATAGTTGATGCTGAAGAATAAGTATTCCTTAACTTAATTTTAATAATTAAAAAATACAAAATGTGTTATAATAACTAAAAGCAATGTAAGGTAAGTCTCTACCAACCTTAGTTTAAGTAATACTTTTTATTTTCTTAAGAAAAGTCTCGTTTATGGATAACATTTGAGTCATAAGTATAGCTTATGCGATACCTACTTATTCTTAAGCATCGATTATGTATACAGCCCATAATAGTTTGTGACACGTAACATTTATGCTACACAATAATATATTAATAAAAAATTATTTATATTAATAATTAAATTGATGTAAAGGTACATTATAAAATTAAAAAAAAAATGTATTTAGTTGGTACTGGGCTTTTTTTTCCAAGATTCATTATAAATAATATAAATTATAATATGGTATCGCGTGACGAGTATTATACTATGTATACTACAGCGTGGACAATTTTGTTTTTAATAAAAATGTCGTTCAGGGTTTTTTTTTTATTTTTTGTAAATACAAGTTTGAAGTACACATAAAAACAAAAATTTTGATACCAAAGTTCACGTAATACGACCATTTATCCCAGAGTTGTGTCAAGTTCAAATGTGTAGTCTTTCAATGTTATTGGTATGGAAGTTCAATTTCTTGCCATACAGGAGTGGGGGTAACGAAAAATACGTCGGCCCGTTTTTACATCATAGTCCGCGCTCCAGTATATTCTTATCTATCTCAGTGTTTGATACTTACAGATTATAATCTGTGATACTTCTTCCCATAGATAATATATTATCTATGCTTCTTCCAGCCAATGCCATGTCACTATGCCAATCACAGATATATGTATACAATAAACTAGATAGCCGACTACTTTTATTAATTGAAGTCTGGTTCGTGGCTTATCGCAATTATTGGCAATTATCTTTTATCTAAACACCGCTATCTAAATTTACTTTACCTTACCCGATCTTCGAGCATGTGCGTAATATAGAAGCATTTTCCTGGACGTGTATAAATATCGATAAGTTCATGTGTTATAGCTATGTATAATGTATAATGCCTATTATTTTTTTCTATTGTAATATGTATTTTTAATTAACTATTACATATTCTAACTATTTTACCCTCGTGTTACCTACTACTTGCGGTTTTTTAGTATTTTATTCTAAGTAAATAATTATGATTATACAGTTATACCTATAGGCTATGAGATAATATAGGTACACGATAAAATAGAAAGGAAATTATTTTATACATATTTCCTTTTTTTTCGAAAATTGTAAACTATAAGAATAACTTATGAGGAACTTTGTATTAAATTTTCAAGTATTTTGATAGGGCCAAAAAAATTTTATCGACACTTTAAAAATATTTTTTCAGAAAAATTGAAAATTTCAGCTGTCTATAAATAGCTCAAAAAAAGTCAAAATATTTTGAAATTTAAATCACGTAAAGAAAACGCGAATCTTAATAACTGGTAAAATTTTCAAGTATCTACGACTTATACTTTTTGAATAATAACAAATATCAAAAATCGTTTGAGGCTAAACCGTTATTTAACGAGGTTTTTGTAAAATTTAAATTTCAAACACTCGTAAAAATTTTTTGTCTGAATCCTGTAGTTTTTTTTACATATATCTGAAGAAAAATTTATGGAGAACCTTGTACCAAATTTTCAAAACTTAGTTATAAAAGAAAAAAATTTTATGATTTTTCAACTTCAAAATTACTTGCAAATTTTCGCGTTTTCGACAGATTTCGTAAATATTTGAACTATAAACGCTTATAAAAAAAATTGTGACTAACGATTTTTAAATTTTTTTAGCTCCAATAAAAACAACTCATAAGGAACTTTGTATTAAATTTTCAAAACCTTTTGGTCATCCAACAATTTTTTATCGACACTTTAAAAAAAATTTCTCAAAAAAATCGAAAATTTCAGTGGTCTATAAATAACTCAAAAAAAGTCAAACATTTTTGAAAATTTAACTATATACGGATATCACTGACATTAACATTTGGTGAAAATTTCAAGTATTTTCAGTGATTAGTTTTTGAATTACAACCATAAAAAAAAATCGATTTGGTCGAAAACTGGTTTTGCGTAAAAATTGCCGTTTTCCGTCATTTTTTTTTTTTGTTTTTCTCGATTTTTTTGAAAACTGTTGGAAAATGTTAACTTTTTACCTCTATAATGCACCAAGGATATTCACTTTTACATCGGAAACCACCCCCAAAGTTTGAAATTGAAGCATTATTTCGAGTAGTTATGCTGTACACAGACACAAAAAAAAACACACATCATTGTAAAATCAATACATTCATCACTTCGTTCAGAATCTAAAATCATATAATAATATATATAATCATATATAAATATCAAATTATCAATACAAGTATTATCTATATTGATATACGTATAGGTAATAGATGTAGTATAAAAATTATCTCGAAAAAATATTTATCTTATAATTTTCTATAAAGACGAGATAAGAAGAATAAGTAGGTATTGTATAAAAGTGCGTAGTATTAAATCTTAATTATTTAATATAAGCAAGGATGGACGTTAACGAGTTAAAAGTTAAAATTAAGTTAAAACGTTAAGTTAATTAACTCGTTACATTTTTTTAAAAGTTAATTTTAAACTTAATGTGTTATTTATTTATTCGTATGGCTTAACAAATCATTTACAGCAAAATTAAACAATAAAATAATAAAATAAAATATAAACATAAAGCATAATTTAACTAAATTTAGATTAGAAAGGTTAAGGTTTTATAAATATATAATATAATATGACATAACAATGCGTTACAGTTTACAGGTTACAGGTGTACGTCCAGTTCCCTTATCCACTTTGCTGCTTCCGGTGTTATCGCGTGGATTCCTTCGATGCCCTGGTTGAATTTCCTTATCTGGCATTCCTTTATTATGTGATTTATGGTTTGTCTATCGTTGCCGCAATCGCAAGCTGGGCTGTCTTGGAGTCGCCATTTAAACATCATATCAGTGGAACGGCCATGGCCTGTTCGAAGACGATTTAGTAGAGACCATTCATGTCTAGGCAGTTCCATACCCATAACTCCTTGATTGGAGTACATCACCAGATTTTTGTTTTTGATTGGTAAAGTAGGGTTAGTCCATTCATCGCACCAGCACTTTTTGGTTTCAAATCCTGATCTTATTAGGTCTTTAGCTGTCTTCCAAGGCGGTTTCCTTGACTTTAGTCTAAGTGCTGGTATATCTTCTAATCTTTCGGCTAGCAGTGAGTTCCTCCTATCTTCGGCTTTCCTGATAGTATTAATAAGTTTCTGCTTTCTTCGTAGGTCTGGTGGAGCTATATTGGTTAGAACTGGTAGCCATTGTAACTGAGTGGACTTCACCGTGCCGCTAATCACTGTCATTACGCTATGCAATTGTGTGTCAACTTTTTTCACGTGTGCACTATTACACCACACTTGAGCACCGTATTCAGCTGCACTGTATGTTAGCGCCAGTGCTGCTATCCGTAATGTTTTAGCGCTGGCACCCCATCCTGTACCGGCGAGTTTTTGAATTAAATTGACTCTGGATCGTACTTTCTTTCCAGTTTTGACAAGATGTTCTTTAAATGTGAGCGTACGATCCAATGTTATTCCCAAGTATTTCGGCGTGAAGTTGTGCTTTAATTGTACTCCTTGGAATGTCACTTTCAACTCTTCTCTAGCCTTTTTGTTGTTTAGGTGAAAAGCACATACTTCAGTCTTGGTAGGGTTTGGTTTTAAACGCCATTTAGAGAAGTATTTGTTCATAGTACTGAGGTCTTCAGTAAGTGCTTTCCCACCATCTTCTAAATCAGTGCTTTGATAAGCAATAGCAAAATCGTCCGCGTATTGGAACTTAAGCCTTTTCGTAACAGGTAGGTCATGTATATATAAGTTAAATAGAGTCGGAGCAAGTACCGAACCCTGGGGAAGACCATTAAGTACTGTGCGCCAATTGCTTTCCTTATTACCCAAAAATACTTTGAATCGGCGGTTTGTGAGCATTCTATCTAGGAGTGTGAATAATTTCTTGCATGGGATGACCTTGGCGAACTTATTCAAAAGACCGTCTCTCCATACTGTGTCATACGCCGCTGACAAATCAATGAACGCTACACTAGTTTTAAATTTCCTTTGGAATCCAGATTCTATTAGAGTTATGAGCGCTAGCACTTGCTCCTCACATCCTCGGTATTCCCTAAATCCAGCCTGTTCTATTGGTATCACGTCTTCGATATATGGTTGTATACGTTCTAAAATCATTCTTTCTAAGATCTTATACGTAACGCTCAGTAATGATATAGGTCGGTAATCTGCGGCTTCGTGACCATCTTTCCCGGGTTTTAGTAACGCAATCATTTTCGCTCTTTTAAATTGTTTTGGTAGTTTTGCAGTATCTATAATATCATTATAAAACATAGTTAGCCAGGTATGAGTTCTCGGTCCTGCGAATTTAAAAAACTCAGAATATATCCCATCGAAGCCCGCAGATTTGTTTATTTTGGTTTTCTTTATTGCGTTGCATACATAATTTTGTGTAAAAGCAGGGTCCAGTGTTGGATGCGACATTAGCATTTTCCTGTGATTTCTTAATTCTGTTTTTATTAATCGTTTCTGCTCTTTGTCTACTGGAAGTTTTCCAACGCCTTTTAATCTGGTTGCTACACTATTTGGTCTTAAGGTATGTTGACCTTTCGTGGTATTGTTTGAGGTGCCTAATTTTTTCATTAGGCTCCATGCTTTATGGCTGGAGTGGGTAAAGTCTAGATTTTCTGTCTTTTCATGCCATCTTTGTTTTCTTATTGAGTTTAAGTTGTTAATTAATTCATCCGCTATGTTATTATCTTTTGACCTTTGAAACTCCGCATACAGTTCATTACACGTTTCGTCCCAGCCTGGGATGAACTGCTTCCTGAAGCCCCTAGGAATATGCTTTTTCGCTATCATTTTTATCGCTCCCACGAATCGATCATAACACTCTGCCTTTGCTGGGATCCATTGTATTAGGTGATCTAGTTCCTTGGCGAATTCAGTCCAGATGGCTTTCCTGAAATTCCATCTTGGTTTTGGGACTGATCTGATAATTGGTATTTTTAGGCCATATTCTAAGACCACCGGTCGATGCTGGCTGTGAGGAAAATCACAGAGAATACGGCGCAATGCCAGTTGTTTACTCTCATTTGGAGGTTTCGATATTATGCTTAGATCTGGCGTGTACTCCTTCAGCCACCTTGCTGATCGAAAAGTTCCCTTGTCCTTTATGCTGAAGACAAGTTCCATATTCATTGTGTCTAGCCATTCATATAATATATCTCCGTTTTCATCATTTTCCTCATAGCCCCACGCCATATTATGGCTGTTAAAGTCACCCACATAAATAGCTGGGTGTTCAAAGGTTTTCATTGGATTACTCTCCCATTTGTTGTTTGGAGGTTTATACACATTCGTTACAGTAATACTACCTATTTTCGTGGATAGTACTTGGGTGTTTCCTGAGTTGGCTTTGTGAACTACCATCGTACCATCGATGTTTTCTTTAACATACGTAGCTATGCCATACTGCTTGTGGTGTATCGCTCCAATTACTATATATCCTGCGATGTAGCCTATTTTTTGAAGGTCATTGTCATCTTTCGTGTGTGTTTCTTGCAAGGCAATTACATCTATTCTTTCCTTGTTCATGATTTTAGTTAGAACTTCACACTTCGCTTTAGAAATTCCTTCAATGTTGAAGTGACAGATCCTAAGATCTTCACCAACATTAAGCGTCAAGTGGTCCTTAAAAGGACCGTTTGCAGTTGGCATTACTGCCGTTTGCTGATGATGATTTGAAATGCTGGGCATCAGCGCCTGGTGGTGGTATTAATACATTAATTATTTGCTTGATCTCGTGGATTTTAGCGAATTAACGTATGCAGGGAGGGCTACGAGCAAGCTACCACCTTCCTCCCCACTTAATGTGTTAACGAAAATCGTTAACTTTCCCAGCCTTGAATATAAATATAATAAAATATGCAATAGGTATATAATTGTTTTTTAGATTAAAATCATACTAACCATTATTTTCATGAAGTACAGACAGAAGAATTTGATTTGTTGATTCTCTGCTATTAACAGATCGGTTTTTCATATTAGTTAATGCAAGGTCATTCTGCTTAAATATTTCATCACTCGAATCGTGGTTAATGGTTATGATCAGTCCATTTTGTAAATAATTCATACTATATGACCGAAACATACAAAAATTTAAAAAAAAATATTATGAAAATAATATGATTTATAACTTATAACTCACCGGTTCATAAAGGTTTGTAGTAACTTTACCCGTACAAGTTACTTTTGAACACTTCCAACGAATATTGAATTTATTTTTTCTCAAAATGGTATATTCATACCAATTTTTAAAAATGTTTGGATTTAATTTGGTAGTTTGGTTCATTTTATATTATTTTAGAATTTAGAGTGTTAATACTGTGACACCAAACACATGTCTCATACTAATTGCGATCATGATTCGCAATCTAAAGTTTTAATATATTTCCGGTTTATTTATATCGTACAAAACGTCCGCGATTGAATTTTACCAATTTATTATCACCGTACAAAGTGTCCGCGATTGATTTCTAACGCTTTATTTTCACCGTACAAAGGGTCCGCGATGTGCAACTTAAACAATAGATAGTACAAACTGTCCGTTTACCCAAGATTTTTCATAAGTTTAGCTTACAATAATTATAAAAGAACTTAAATTTTGGTGTATTCAGGTCATTAAAACATAAACCACCTTTTTCACCAACCACTGGAAATTATATCCTAGGCTGACAAATCGTCTTCGTTCAGAATCGTTTTTCGTGTACAATGATACTTATCATTGCATTCAAATTTAACCTACTCTAATCTGAGGTCAACCCCACCCTCTAATGTATAGCAGAACGGTACCCACTAGTCCACTTTTTTTTTTTCTAATGGTTTTTGAATAAAATAAAATTTGTATTGTGTGAGCCAGAGTACACACATAACACATACACATGGCATTGACGCAACTAGGGGGGTGTACAGGGGACTTGTGCACTCCCAAGTTTTAAATGTGCACTCCCGAGAAATAAAATCCATTTTATAAAAATTATTGTAGGTATCATAACATTATTGAGAAAAATAGTTTCCTATTTTCTATTATGTTCCCTGCTATATATAATATATACATATATATTTTATACACTATACACTATATACTATAAATACTATATAGTCTTATTTTATAATATACTAATAAATTATAAGTTTTGGCTTATAACGTTTTTATACGGGTCTCATAAACGAAGTTATTCGTAATTCGTGGAACAACAATCATTATGATATTATAGTATTATACTAAATTTATATTATAACTAGGTATATCAGATTTTCTCGATTTTGATAATTTAACATGTTGGTAGTTTCTTTGTGCTTGGAGCTATTTATAGTCTGACTTTCTGTTATTCAACATTGTTGTTGTCGACGAAGTTTAAAGAACAGAACAAAACCAAACGGCGTTTAGCGAGCAAACTCGTTTTTTTTTATTTATGAATACGAGACACGAGTGCATCTACTATTTAAATGGTCTCCTTATTTTTAATAATTCCTTTCAATGTTTTAACTCAAGTTAAATATTACTCAAGTTATATTGTGCATATTGATGGTTTTTAAATTAAAATTTAACATTTCCTACGTTTAAAACTAACTTTTTAGATTTCTATACAATTAAATCTGGTTAACAATAATTAGTTAATAAAAATGTTTAGTATATTTAAAAAACAAAAAAAAAAAAATGAAGAACAAATTTACGATCTAGGTGTTCAAGTTCCAAGTGTTTCTAGTACTTCTACTTGTTCAAATCCTCCTGATTTAAAGGATATACAGTGTACTAAAAATACCATCATTCATGATTTAGCCGATTTGGGTGATCGACAGAGTGGACCACGACGTCCTCAACTAGCAGTAAGTACCATGTAATCTGTACTATAATAATAATAAATTACTTTTTAATTATTTATTGTAAGGTTAAATAAGTTTTGCTTTTGCTTGGGTATACCTATTTTTTTTCTATCATATTGATTGAATAAAATATCAGATAGATATTTATAGATTCTTTAATTAATACCTACCTAAAAAAAAATTAATTTTGTAACAATACAATTTAAAATAATTTGTCTATTTTAGGCTTATAAAAAAATTAAGTTCGGAGAAAAGTTTAGATCTTTTCGTAGTCAGTGGTATACAGAATGTGAATGGTTGGAGTATAGTTTCCAACGTAATGCTGCATTCTGTTTTGTATGTTGTGTTTTTGGACCAGATAATAGTGAAGATGCATGGACTAGGACTGGCTTCAGCAATTGGCAAAAAGTAAGAACCTACTTATCCAAATATATAAATGTGATAGATACAACTAATATATTTGCTTACTTAATAATTACATTGTATACAGAGCCTTCACTCTTAATAATATAATATCAATTATAAGTTCTATACACATTAGATATTATCTAAATCTGATTTCTGTATATTTCAAATCTATAATAACAGTACAATTTTTTAAAAACTCTTTAATTATAAATACTGGAAAACCAGATTTTAACTTTTATTTTACATTTTTTATTGTGTATTTAATTAAATATTTTTATTATTTCAAGTAACATACTATTATCATTTCATCAAAATAAAGAATAATAATTTCCTATAACATTAAACAATTTAAAGTATATTGATATGCCTACTTTGTATTCTTGCTTTTCTATTAAAATATAAATTACCTAGGTATTTGTATTTTAGCTTATTGTAAAACTTAAAAGTCATTTAGCTACTATTAACCATAAAAAAAATGAATCAAGGATAATGGCATTTAAGTGTAGTCAAAAAGCTGGATCAGTTGTTACTCAATTATCTAGTTTTCACAAAGAAGAAGTTGCAAAAAATTGTATGTATATGTCAAGTTTAATTGAAATAATTTTATACATTGCAAAACAAGGCATTGCATTAGGAGGACATAATGAAGGAACTGATTCAATAAATCAAGGTAAGTAGTTTGAAAATAATTATTATTTGAGCTTAGTTTAATAAAATATATTATAAATGTTCTTAGGTAATTTTAAAGAATTATGCAATGTAGTTTTTGTAAAGATTATGCCAGAATTTCAAAGCTTTTATCAAAAAATAAATATACTTGACCAGCTGGAAAGTTCAAGATGAACTTATTAAAATTAGTGCTGACTTGGTAACAGAAAAAATTGTAGGAGAAATTTTGGAAACTGGGTATTTTGCTCTAATGGTCGATGAAGCTAGGTCTCATAAACAAGAACAATTATCTGTATGTGTGCGGTATACAGTTGGTCTTGAAATTTATGAAAGATTTTTACAATTTGTGAATGTTTCTTATGGCCAGGATGCCAATCAAATTGTTTCTGCTATTAACAGTAGTTTTAAAAATTGTAATTTAAACATGAATGCACTAAATATCGTAGCACAATCGTACGATGGTGCCAGTGTAATGTCCGGCCATATTGGAGGTGTACAAGCCAAAATTAAAGAACATTATCCCTGTGCAATATATACACATTGTATGGCCCATAGGTTGAACTTGGTTGTTGTAGACCTATGTAAAGAAATTAAGGTAATTTTTAAAATATTTATTAAGTTTAGGTATGGCATTAATTTATTATTATTCAAATACATTTTTGGTATATGTAGTTTGTATATTATTTTTAATTATCTAATTTTTGTAGGATGCTCGTTGTGTTTTTAATACGTTAGAAATGATATACGTTCATTTTGATCGTCCATCTAACAATACCAAACTTGGAAAAATTCAATTTAATCTAGGATTGAAAAAGGAAGTATTCTCAGAGTATGCGACACTGGATGGGTGTGCCGATTTAAAAATTGTGAAGCAATGATACCTACGTAATTAAACTGCAATAATAGAATATTTAAGTAATGAAATTGAAGAGCAATCTGATAAAGATGTTTTTGAAGCTATAGGTATTACATTTTTAATATTCACTATTCAGTATAAAAATGATAAAAAATTTATGTATTTTTAATATAACATAAAAGTTTAAACAATATGTATTTTCATTATATGGGTACAATATTTATTTTTATTAATATCCAACTACCATTTTAATTTCAGGTATTGTTAGTGAAGTACAAAAGTGTACATTTTTGATTGGAGTTATTTTATTTAAAGATGTTCTTGGAATTATAAATATACTAAGTACAACATTACAATCAAAAACTGGCGCATTGGGTAAAGCTAAAAATATTATAAATGGAGTAATACTATCTGTGGTAACACTGGAAGATTTTAGATTAGTTGCTCGTTGACCATGTGATATAACTATTAAGTGTTTCCTAATAAATATTAAATTAAATATAATTTAGCATTTTTATTTAATTTATTTAGTGTTAAAACACAACATGGCGCAGTCGGTATGTGTTATTATGAATTGAGAAATCGGACGGATCAATTGGATAATAATGGATAACTTAAGACCACCAAATGAACTAAATATCCACGATGCGCATATAGAATGGCCAAAGTGGAAGAAGAATTTCAATATATACAAAGTGGCTGCAGGGATATCAAAAAAGAAAAAGGACGAACAATTAGCCATATTCTTACATATAATAGGGGAGGATGCTAGAGATGTGTTTGATACATTCGAAACAGCAGGAGAGATAACAGAACTTGATGGTGCAATTGAACTCTTTGATGCATTCTATAAGCAAAAAATCAATGAATGTGTAGAAGCATATAAATTTAATATTCGTGAACAGAAGGTAGGTGAAACTTTCGGCGAATATCTTTCTGCGTTAAGAAAGTTAAGTGAGAACTGTAACTTTGGGACAATGAAAGACCGTCTTATTAGAGATCGGTTAGTAGCAGGCATTGTTGATAAAAAATTACAAGAAAAATTTCTATCAGAGGCCGACTTGACATTAGAAAGAGTAATTGATTTAACCAAAAAATATCAGGCAGCTAAAGATCAAAAACAACTTATGAACAACACAGCTGTAGAAGAAAAATCAATTATGAAATTAGGTAAGCAGCAAAATAAACAATTTAAACAAGGTTTATCGAATGCAAAAAAAGTGACGGTTAAACAAATAGAAAACTGTTCAAGGTGTGGTAAAACACACAATGTCAATAAATGTCCGGCTTATCAACAAGAATGTATGAAATGTCATAAACCTAACCATTTTGCTATAAAATGTAAGTCTACTATTGGTACAAATAATGGTAATAAAAGTGATTGGAAGAAATCAAAAAAATTGAATACTGTTAAAGAAATATCAGTAAAAAACAATATCGGTTCTGACAGCTCAGAAGACCTATGTTTGGGAGCGGTAATCTGTAATGTCGGTAAATGTGAAAAGCGCAAGTCAACCAAGACAGCGGTCCAGTGGCTTGAAGAGTTGCGGGTTCAAGGAAGAATAATTCAGTTCAAACTAGATACGGGAGCAGAAGCCAATGTAATTCCATTATCAGTACTGAAGGAGGTGGGATTAACGCCAATCACAGTGAAGAAATGTGGAGAAAAACTTGTAAATTATTCAGGTACCGATATTAATGCATTAGGTAAGATAAATTTATTATGTAAAATTAAGTCGAGTGAAGAACGGCATTTAGAGTTTTTTGTTGTAGATAATGATAAATGTGTGCCAATATTAGGATTAGATACATGTGTGCAACTGAAGTTAATTAATAGAGTACATATCTGTCAATTAAATCCTGATCAATCTAATTTGGAAAGTGAAATAGATAAAAAGTTTAAAGATATTTTTCATGGTCTAGGTAATTTCAAACAAAACTACAATTTAGAACTAAAAAGTGATGCTAAACCAGTAACACATGCACCAAGAAAATTTGCTATTTCCTTATTAGATCAATTAAAAAATGAACTAAATAAACTAGAAAATATGGGCATAATAAAAAAAGTTAATTTTCCAACAGATTGGGTAAATTCAATGGTAGTAATAAAAAAACCTAATAATGAGTTAAGAATTTGTTTAGATCCACAGGATTTAAATAAAAATTTAAAAAGAGAATATTTTCCTATGACCACAGTAGAGGAAATTATGGGTAAAATGTCTGAGGCACGTATTTTTAGTAGATTAGATGCAAAAAATGGATTTTATCAAATTTCATTGAGTGAGGAAAGCTCTAAGCTAACAACCTTTAATACTCCGTTAGGAAGATATTGTTTTTGTAAACTTCCTTTTGGACTGAATGTAGCACCAGAGATATTCTACAAACATTTTTCCCAGTTAGTAGAAGGTCTGGAAGGGGTGCAGGTATATATGGATGATATAATAGTTTATGGGAAAAATGAAGAAGAACACAAGTCTAGATTAATGAATGTTCTACATAGATTGGTAAAAAATAATGTTAAATTAAATAAAAACAAGTGTGAATGGGGAGTCAGTAAATTAATTTTTATTGGTCATGAATTTTCAAGTACTGGTGTTAGGCCCGACCCTGGTAAGGTGAAAGCAATTAAAGAAATGGCGCAACCAAAATGTAAAAAAGATATCGAACGATTTTTAGGAATGTATAATTATATATCAAAATTTATACCTCATGCATCAGATAAAACAAAACCGTTAAGGGATTGTCTAAAACAAAATTCAAGTTTTCAGTAGAGTGCAAATGAGAAAAATATTTGGAATAGATTGAAAGAAGATCTATGTAAGGTTCCAGTTCTACAATATTACAATCCAAATAAGGAAATAATGTTATCGGTTGATGCTTCACAGTTTGGAGTAGGAGCGGTTCTACTTCAGAATAATTTACCAGTTGCTTATGCATCGAAATCGTTAACAGAGGTACAGTCTAGATGGGCTCAAATTGAGAAAGAGACATATGCAATAGTTTGGGGTTGTGAGCGGTTCCATCAATTTATTTATGGTAGGAAAATAATTATTGAAAGCGATCATAAACCATTAGAGTACATATTTAAGAAGCCATTGATAGATACACCTATGAGGTTGCAGAGAATGAGAATTAGACTTCAAATGTATGAATTTAGTATAAAATTTAAAAAAGGTGCTCTGATGTACATAGCAGACACACTTTCAAGAGCATTTATGGAGGATTTGGAGGAAGAAAATGATATTTTAAAGGTAGCAGAAATTGAAATTCAAAGCACTTTAGAACATTTGCCTATGTCATCCGAAAAATTGGTTGAATATGTCAAAGAGACGGACAAGGATAAAGACTTAGGAGTAGTTAAAAAATGGGTGGTAACAGGTTGGCCATGCTATAATAAAATACCAGACAATTTAAAAGGGTATTGGAATGTGCGAAACTCATTGATAATTAGCAATGGGCTATTGTTAAAAGATAATAAAATAGTGGTACCATCATCTTTGCAAAAAGAAGTTTTAAATAAAATACACTATAATCACCTAGGGATGCAAAAGTGCAAATTGAGAGCTAGAGGAGCAGTTTATTGGCCAAACATAAATAAAGATATTGAGTTAAAGGTGAAAAGTTGTGAACTGTGTGCAAAATATCAATGCTCAAAAAGTAAAGAGTTTATGAGACCAAGTGAAACTCCAGATGATAATTGGCAGATTGTGGGTATAGATATATTTCATATAAATAATAAGAATTTTCTATTAGTAATAGATTATTTTTCAAAATATGTAGAGATAGCATGGTTAAAGAAAATTGATTCAGACCATGTGATATCAGAGTTGGTCCCTATATTTGCAAGGTTTGGGATTCCAAATATTTTGAGATCAGATGGGGGCAGACAATTCACATCAGAACAGTTCAAACGGTTTGCTAAGGATTTGGACATGGAATTGGTAAATTCCTCTCCGGTATATGCGCAATCTAATGGAATGGTGGAGAGGGCCATACAAACAGTAAAAAAAATGTTAAGTGAAGCTTTAGAAGATGGTCTGGATTGGAATAAATGTTTAATGGAGTATAGAAACACTCCAATTAGTGAACTTGTTCCGGCTCCAGCGGAGATGCTATTTAAAAGAAAGGTAAAATCATTAATTCCCAGTATGGACAAATCTAAGGTCAAGGGTAATATTCAAATAAAAAAAGAATTAGTTAGGAGATCAGAGAAACAAAAAAAAGTGTATGACAAAACAGCAAGGAAAGGTGAACAGTTTGAGGTAGGTGATACAGTGTGGATACAAATAAGAAATGACAACAAATTCTGGAGTAAAGGTTTAATTGTAGGGAAAGGAACAAATTATAGAAATTTCAAAGTAAAAGTTATTAATGGGGGTACGCTATTAAGAAATAGAAGGTTTTTAAAACATAGAATAATATTAAATGATGTAAGGAAAAATATAGTAGATGAAAATGATTTAAAAAAAATAAAGGTGCAAATTAAAAAGTCAGAAAGAATAAAAAAGACACCTGGTTATCTTAAGGATTATAAGTGACATGATAAATACTCTTATAAAATCAAGTACATGATATGTCGTTTGTAAGCTATATTGATGTTAAACAAATATGTTATATTATGTTGATTGTAAATGATAATAATGTTAAGTATAAAATGTATTTAATTTGTTATTATATAATTTGTATTAATAAGTTATGTTTTAAGGATATTGTTTTATTTGAATAGTTAAGTACTATTTGTTTGTTTAATTTGTTAAATATTTCTAAAGGAGAGAGATGTGGTAACACTGGAAGATTTTAGATTAGTTGCTCGTTGACCATGTGATATAACTATTAAGTGTTTCCTAATAAATATTAAATTAAATATAATTTAGCATTTTTATTTAATTTATTTAGTGTTAAAACACAACACTATCTTTTGAACAATTACGGTGTGATGAAGAATTCTTTATATTCTGACAAAAACTTGAATTATTGGCAGAACAAAATAATATAATTCTTGATATATCTGATATAAGTATGATACAATTAAGTAAATAAATATATTTTATTTAAAACTATAAGAATTGTTTATAATTACTAGGAAAATGGAAAAGAACACAACCTAAACATTTAAACAGTTTTCACTTAGAAATAATCACTGGGGAAGAAAACAATATTAATGCTTTAACACCTGTAGATTACTGGAAAAAAATTTTTATTTTCCAATAATTGATGGCGTCATATTTAATTAAAAAAAAAGATTTTCAGAGGAAAGTTTATCGATGGCATCCTCAATTGACTCTTTCTTAAATCTTGATTTAAAAGGAAGTTCTTTTTTTGTAAAGGCGAGTCACCAATAACTTAATAGTTTGAAATTAATTATCAATATTAAATTTACTACCTATCCTAATTTAACATTTATATTTTAGGATGTTATGAATATTTCAGAAGACATGCTCAAAGCTGAAATTATGGTTTTTAAAAATTGTTTGCCTGCTAATTTTACTTTTGATAATATTAATAAAAACATAGTTAAAGTTACTTATCCTAATTTGTATGAATTAATACAGGTAGGTATCACCATACCAATAAGTTCTGCTACTTGTGAGCGCAGTTTTCCAGTATGCGTCGGATTAAAAATTGGCTTAGAACAAGTATGCTACAACAAAAATTTACCAACTTGTCTATATTAAACATTGAGAGAGACATAACAAATAGTGTAGTGAGCCGGTCCTGGTGAAGATGGCTCAACACGATTTAATGACGAAGTCCACTTTGTCGTCTATCTTCTTCGGAGAGCGTAAGAAATTTGTAGTAAATAAACAACTCGTTTTTTATAAGTTTGAAAATCAAGTTATTTATTAACTGAGACAGAGTAAAAGTAAAATAATAATATTAACGACTTGCCCGATGTGTTGTTAAGTATAGAACAACGCCACCGGTCCATGCGTACTTGAGGCTTAACTATGTCTGAATCTTAATACTACCACAACCCTTTTTATATAAAACTAATCATGGACGTAGTCCCAGAATATATGTGTGTGTCATGGTAAACCGGAACACAAGTTTCGTGTTTACTAAGACACGATTATTGAATGCGTATTAGCTTTCTAAAAATTCATATAACAAGAATATAATACTAGATCTATAAATTGGATTTATGAAATTATTGCAAACAGTATCAGCTCAAAGGTAATAAAAATAAAGTAATAAAATAAAGTAATATGGTCGGATTACTACAATAGTTTGAAAAGCGAACAAATCTTAAACAAATTTAGTTTACAATCAAGAAAAATTATGTTAAAATAAAGTAAATACATTTATATTAGCTATTACTTTTTTTATTAGTGTAATGTGAAAGGTAATGTGAGAGTAATTAGTGGTGTTTTGGAGGGTATACGTGGGTATACGACGTATACCCGTGAACCATTTTGGTGATTTAGCTTATATACTTTATAACGGCGCATCCCAAACGGCTCCCATCGAAAAAGGTTTTACGAATAAGTCAATTCCCAAACGGTTCTCGTAGGAAAAAGGTATTACTAAAATACCCAAAAAAAATTTCCAAACGGCTGACTGTTAATACCGATACACCGATTTTAATTGCCAAAATTTCGAAAATCGAGTTAAATATCGATTCTTATGGAAAAAAATGCGAAAAAATCGATTTTGTGGTCAGAATTAAATTATACCGATTATTTTTGTGAATAAAATCGATTTAAAAACCGATGTTCAATGCATAACGTAGTATTACCACATTTAATAACAAAACAAAACGTGGTATTTCCACGTTCAAGTCAAAACGTATTATAGCTTTCAAGTATTAAAACTATTTTACTATTTAAATACTATTATTTATTAAAATGTATAACCTACATTAAAAAAAAAAGGCAGTTAAATATTTTGTTTTCATATTATTTGTATTGTGTACTGTAATAAAAAGTTATAGATAGGCATTGTTCAGTTTTTAATTGATTTAATTTCTTTCAAACCTTTATAAATAGTAAAAATGTGAATTTTACAAGTGGTATCTATTGTATTAATCAATTAAAAAAACATAATATGAGGTATAAAATATTTTATTTTTACTGGTAAATGGTATTATCACGTTTCATTTCAAAACGTTGTATTACCTATAATATGTTTCTTCAAAACGTTGTCTGCAATACCACGTTTTGGGCTGAAAAAAAATTTGTAAATCGTCAAAAAATGGGTTTAAAACTCAGATACATTTATTTTGACACGGTCAATGGTTTTTTTATATATATATATATATATATATATATATTAACTTATCCTGAGTGTGTATAGTTGTCAGTAAGTACACTTACAGATTTCCTTGATTTGTGAATATTTTGGTTTTTGGCAATATCACGTTTTGTATTATCACCCTTCAATTATGGTATAAGTGAGCTTCATAATCTCCGATGCTTGTGTGTATTATCTAATCTATAGCATGTGTATCGATAGTCGATGGCTAATTGGCAATATTTACAATAAAAGTGCTTTAAATAGGTACATAATATACTATACCATATTTAATTGCGATATGGATACGGCACACAATTGTGTCAGCTTGTGCAGTTTGTTCGGACTTCAGTCTGTATTCGATATCCGCCGATGTTATGTGTATTCATTGATTTTTAAATTTATTATTATTCCGAGATGACAAGTGAAAAAAAAAACAGTAGAACATTTTTTGATTTTCTTTCTATAAAAAACTGGCTGACGAAGTGGAGCGCTGGAAATGTACAACACGTGGTTGTAAGTCTTATTTTAAGCAAAACAGTATTTGCGAAAGGTACGATGAATATCTAGATCATAACCACCCGCAATTAGATGACAATGTTTTAAGGAGGAGAGATATGAGTAATACTTTAAAACGTAAAGCGCAAGAAAATTTGCACGAGAGGCCCTCGAAACTTCTCCGAAGTGAAGTTGTACCTAATGTTTTGACGACAAAAGATGTCAACGCTATTCGTAAGACAGTATACTATGTACGTTCAAAATTATTACCAAAATTACCTAAGTCGATAGGGGAAGCGCAGGATGCTCTAGACAAAATTGATATTAAGACTTTGGCAGGGGAGGATTTTTTGTTTCTTAATGATACAGCATCAAATATTGTAATTCTAACATGACGTAACACCAACTTGAACATTCTCAAAAATAGTCGTTGTATTTATGTCGATGGCACGTTCAAGTGTTGTCCAAATTTTTTTTACCAAATGTTTACCGTCCATGTTTTACATAACGGACACTATCTTCCCCTGATTTACTGTTTTTTGCCCGATAAAACCTCAGGTTCTTACGGAAAAGCTTTTTCAGCGTTGTGCGATTACATTGATCCACAAAATGTTTTCGCACATTTTGAAGAGGCTATTCATATAACAGTACGAAAGTGTTCGACTATATTTTTGAAAATTATGTAATGTCAAATAGTTGTTTCCCTCCTGAAATGTAGGCTGAGGGTTGATCTTCACTTTCTTTGACTACAAATGGCTGTGAATCGTTCCACTGCAGATTCAACAGAGAATTCAACACTGCTCATCCTAATATTTTTAAGGTTATTGACATACTAACCCAAATACAATCTGAGACTCAAATTAAAGCTCAAAGTCATGTCAATAAACCGAAATCGACAAAAAAACAGGAACTCATTGAAAACATAATTCAAGAATTTTCATCGAATTTAATAACAACCATAGATTATATAAAAAAACTGTGCGTCAAAAATTTACCTATTGTTTGATTTTTTTATTATTTTACATATATGTACAATGTACATACATTTTTTTACAATTTTTCTATTTTTTAACATTTAATTTACAAAATATAATTTTTATAATTTAACTAAAAACAACAACACATTTTTAACCACACTTCTTTTGAGACAGTCCTAAGTCTGTATGAAGTGGGAAGGAATTTATTTTGTAAATTTACCTGCGCGTAAAACCTTTAATTGACCCTTTTATAAAACGAGAGCCGTTTGGGAAAAACGGTAGCCGAATGGGCAACGTCCCTTTATAAAAGTAACACCAATACGCACGTATACGCTCGTATACCTACTTCATAAATAGAAAAAACCCATAGGGCATAAGTTTATTTTTAGAAAATTTGTTATTGGATTACTAATAACATTTATAATTGATTATTATTTATAGATATCGATTATCGTCTAGCTATATTCATTAGGTATCAAATTATAATATCTACAAACGGCCGTTGACGTTTCTATACAAGAATATACTAGATAGTGTGGCGAGTGCTATTCCGAGTGCTGACTTTCTGACGCATTAATCGTCTTCCATTGTTATATGCGAGGTTATTTATTTTACATTTCGTTTTTTATAATTTTATTAATTTTTTTGTGGCTTATGAAATGAAGTGTTAAGTGTTGACAATATGAATTTTACACACACATAAGAAAAAAACACTTTATTTTCTTATTTTTCTACAAATTCAAATAAAAAAATCCATTTAGAAAATTTTGAGGTAAGTAACTATGAAAATGAATAAGGTTATACATTTTAAATTGTTTTTATTTTATTAATTCGTTTACTTGTGCGTTATTTAGGTGGAGTCTAAAGAAGTAGAAGTAGAATTATCTATCGCATCCCTATCAAAACCTACCACAAGTAGTCCTCAGATGATACAATTGGTAAATTAAAACCGTTCGTTAGAATTTAAGTTAATAAGTTAATAGAAATCACTTCACGTTTAAATTATTTGAGTCAAATTAGTACCTACTAAACTACTATAGAAGTATATAAAAATTATTAATTTTTTTTAGTTAATTTAATTAATTAATGTTAATTAACTTTAACTAACATAAACAAAAAACATATTTTTTTACTGGACTGTACATGGCTGTAGGTACTTTACTTTACATGACTGTACTTGTTTTATTTAATCTGTAAAATTGATGGAGAAACAAATATTAACAAGAAAACCCGCCTCACTGTTTTAAGAAATAACTTAAAAAACATTTTGAATCCAACGCACACAAATCTGCTGTTCAAATATTAGACAATAAAGACAAGAATGTGTTGTCCAAGCTTATGGAAGAAAAGGATTACCAGATAAACAGAGCTACATATTCTATTTTCCGCACTGCTTATTATATAGCAAAATACAACCGTCCATTTGATGATCATTTAAAACTAGTGCAATTACAAGAACTAAATGGTATAAAATTAGGGTTTACCCTCCATTCTAGACACTCATCTACCAATATTATTCAACATATTTCTAAAGAAATGAAACACAAAATTATTAAAAATATTGTTGACACACATGAAAAATGTTCTATACTTATTGATGAATCAACTACACTCAGTACTTTATGTAGCATGGTTGTTTATTTAAAAGTATCAATATCGAATAATGATCCTCTTTATTTTTTAGACTTGGTTGAATTAAAAAATCAAACTTCAGAAAATATTGTAAGTCAATTAATCAACTCTTACATACATCAGGGCTTGATGAAAACTATTTACAACAACATTTGGTGTCCTTTGTAAGCGACGGAGCAAGCGTTTTATTGGGTAAAAAAATGGTGTTGCTAAAAAACTGAAGGACAAGTATCCCCTTACTTTTAGTTGGCATTGCATGAACCATCGTCTTGAATTAGCAGTTAATGATTCACTCAATGATGTAAGCGCTACAAATCACTTCAAATGTTTTATAGACTCACTTTATGTTCTACACAATGCATTCCTTAAAAATCAAACTGAATTAAGAGAAATTTGTCATGATTTAGATGTGTTGTTTTTAAAAATTGGTCGAGTTCTTAGCGTTCGTTGGGTTGCTAGTAGTTGGAGAGCAGTAAATGTTCTATGGAAAATATTTCCTGCACTTTATAAGCATTTGTATACTGCATCCAATGATTCCAATAGAGATTCTAAAACTAAGAATAAATACCTAGGACTCCTTAAAAAATTAGCTAGCCCTGAATTTGTTAATGATTTAGCTATTATGTGTGATGTTCTTCAGGAATTATCCAACTTATCAATTGAACTTCAAAGTCGCACTATTACATTGATGCAAGCTGAACAATCTATAAAAAGATGTTTAAGGGTTATAACTTCTTTTAAAACTAATAATGGTGATTATATGCACCAAGCTGTACTTGCAATAAAATATATGAAGTTCAAAAATATTGATTTAATTTTCAACAAAAAAATGATAAGCATAAATAAAAATCAGTTTTTGACAAGCATTGAAAATAACTTACAATCAAGATTTCTTGACAATGATGGTGAAAATAAAATTATTTTGAAAAATATTTTAGAGTTGGAAAAATCAACTTGGCCTGATGACCCAGATATTCGATATGGAGAAGATGATATTAAATACTCATGTAAAAGATTTTACTGGACCAAGATGAAGCTATTAGTGGTATGAGAAAAATTATTTACGACCAAACTATTGATCCTAAAAACGTGATGTTAGCAATTTACATCTTTCTTAAAACATTTCCATGTTCAACCGCAGAATGTGAAAGAGGATTCAGTGTTATGAATAATATTTGTACGGATCTAAATAATATTTCTAATTTAATGTTTATTAACATAAATGGACCTCCCCTAAGTAATTGGAATCCAGAAGATTACGTGAAAAGTTGGCTCTTCAGTCATAGATGTGCAGAAAACACTAGCACCAAAATAGCAAGAAATAACATAGATAAAATTGAGAGCAAAGCTGTCAAAAAGAGTCTATGGCAAATTTTGTAAATTATTTAGTTTTTAAGTTTTGATATTTTATTTGTTAGTTTTTTACCCATTTAAAAAATAAAGTTATTTAAAATACTATTATTATTCATTCAAATTAAAACAATATATAAAAAACAAAACATACTTTTTCGTCAAAATTAAAACATAAAAAACAAAACATACTTTTTCGTCAAAATTAAAAAATAAAAAATAAAATATACTTTTTCGTCAAAATTAAAAAATAAAAAACAAAATATACTATTTCATCAAAATTAAAATAAAAACAAAGAATATAAAACTTTTTCATTAAAATGAATAAAAGTATTATATAAGGAATATAACATACCTAACCTAGGTATGTTGATTCTAAAGAAGACCCATCTGATGTTTCATATATTGGATTGAAATTAACTGAGTTTGATGTAGATTGTTGTGCTTGTGGAAAATTTTGATAAATAATATGAGGAGAAGAAGTTTGACTTGAAGTATGTGTTGTTGGAGGTGGATTACCATAAAATATCGGTAAAGATAAACTGATATTGCTTACGTTCCCATCAAATATTCCCATATCTGCCTCAAAAAGTATTTTGTTGAAATAATACTGAACAAATGATCTTGTTTTTGGAGTGTAATTTCGAAGTTTGTTTCCTATATGAGTTCCATATGTAGTACACTCATCGGGTGGTTGTTGACTATTAAGTTTGTTTCCTATATGAGTTCCATATGTAGTACACTCATCGGGTGGTTGTTGACTTAATTCGATGTTCGAAGCAGATTTCTTTAAAATATCAAATGCTTCATCAATTCTGGAGTCTGTATTAGCTAAAATTTTTCGTTTTTTTCCTTTTGGAGGCTGAACTGGACTTGGGCAAGTGAACTCATTGTTATTTGCAGATACAAATTGTTGTTGTTCAGGAAATGTTTGTGTTTCACTTGGATCAAGTGTATCCTCTTCTGACATAAAAACATCGCTTGTGTCTGTGGATGTTTCTCTTTCAATTCCAGTATAAGCACACTTATCTCTTGCCTCACTTAGAATCTAAAATAAAAAATAACAATAAATATATTATATTAAATAATAATACCTGTAACACATCGTGATGTAAATTACAATACGTGTAAATATATTATACATATATCGTATTATACATGGTATTATTCATCATTAATACATTTTAAAAATATTTCCGAGCGTGTTAGCGGAGCGATGAATTTATTGATATCACAATGGTGAATGTTTTTTTTTTTTTTTAATTATTGTCTATAATAATTGTTTCACTCAGTTAAAATAATTTAAAATGTAATACAATGGTTAGGTTAACATGGTTTTATTAACATTAAAAAAAAATAAAATAAAAAAAAATGATTATTTCAAATGTCTATAAATAGCACAAAAAAAGTCAAAATATTTTGAAAATCAAATCACGTAAAGAAAATGGTAATCTAAATAACTGGTAATATTTTCAAGTATTTACAACTTATATTTGAATAACAACAAATATCAAAAATCGTTTGAGGCTAAATCGTCATTTAACGCGGTTTTGTAAAAATTTAAATTTCAAACACTCATAAAATTTTTTTGTCTGAATCCGGTAGAGTTTTTTTTACAGATAATTGAAGAAAAATGTATGGAAAACCTTGTACCAAATTTTCAAAACTTAGTGATAAAAGAAAAAAAATTTACGATTTTTCAACCACAAAATTACTTGCAAATTTTCGCAATTTTGACATATTTCGTATAAATTAGAACTTTAAGCACTTATAAAAAAAAAAAATATTTAGATATTTAATATTTAAGGTAGCTAAACATTTAAACGTGAACAAAATGATAATGGTTGTTTAAATATTAACTTTTAAATATTAGATTTAATGATTAATTTCAAACTTTAAAATAGAAATCTAATAGGTACAAGATTTAGTTAAATGTTGAATTTTAATTATTTCATTTTTTAACATTCAAAGAAATGTTGAATTAGCTTTATATTAATAGATTGTTATTTTTAACCTTTATTAAATATTAATTAAAACATTAATATTTAAATATTTAATTATTAATGTATTTAAATGATACATTTAATGTTTAAAATTACAAAATGTTTATTTCATATGAGTTGATTAACTTAACGTTTTAACTTAATTTTTTTTTTTTTTTTAATGTAGATGCCTTCCACGTTAAATGAGTGGCTTAATATTTAAAAACAATTTGAAACAACATGGAATTATCCTAATTGTATTGGTTCTATGGATGGAAAACACGTAGTCTTGCAATCTCCAATGAACAGTGGTAGGTACCGAGTATTTCAATTATAAATCTTGTTTTAGCATTGTATTGTTTGCATTAGTCGATGCTGACTACAATTTTCTCTTTATCGATATTGGGTGTCAAGGACGTATTTCGGATGAAGGAGTGTTCAAAAATTCTGAATTAAACAAAAAAATAGAAAGCGGAAAATAAAATTTGCCCTCACCAGTTCCTTTGCCAGGGAAAAATGTAGACATACCATTCGTTATTCTTGCAGATGGGGCTTTTGCTTTAACAAATCATATTATGAAACCGTATTCTGGAACCCACGATAAAGGTACAAAAGAAAGAGTATTTAGTTACCGTTTGAGTCGTGCACGACGAACTGTTGAGAACCTATTTGGTATCTCATCTGCCGTCTTTCGTGTTTTAAGAAAACCTTTGTTATTGAAACCTCAAAAAGCATAAATTGTGGTTATGGCAGTAGTTTACTTACACAATTTTTTAAGACATAGTAAATCATTAAGAAATATCTACACCACACCAGAATCTTTTGATAGAGAAGAGGAAGGCCGCATGATTCTGGGCGATTGGAAGGAGTTTGAAAATACTTCAACTTCTTTACTACCTTTACGAAATGTCGCTCGTAGACCACCACTTCAGGCGCAAGAAATAAGAGAACATTTTGCTGATTACTTTCTAACGAATGGCAGTGTGCAATGGCAAAATATGTAAATGTTATTTTTATAATTAATTGAGTATCTATTACCTAATATATTATATTATATTATATAATAATAAATTATTATAAATTTATATTTCATTATTCATTCTAATTTATGTTATATATATCTGAAAATTATACGTAGTTTATACTTTATTTTGATACAATGTATATATAAATAACAGTATTTCTTACCGGGTAATACCCTAACGTTATTTTTATCAATCCCCTAAAGTCTAAAAATAAAAATTTTAAACACTCTCTAGCTAAGTTATAAAAAATAAATTATGTACTATTATATTATATAAAACTATAATCATGACATAGTTAGTAAAACTTACATTTTCAGAATTTACAGTCGGCATTAGATCATCCTTATCGGCTAAAAAACAATGCATGGCATCGAAACCAAACCATTTAGAGTGGTATATGTCGTTGGCACCTTTAAAAAAATAATATTGTACTTGATTTCTAGATTTTCATTCGAGTTATTATTGATCATTAATTTTTAATTTTTACCTTTTCCAGTTCCATAACTTTTTTTTACTTTCGCATTTTCTCTACGATATGAACCCTGTAAACTTAATATTTTTTTTTTAATTTCCTCAACCGGTCTTTTAAATTATTTTGCCAAGTGACACCAAGAATCATGTTTGGTATTTTTTGAAAAATATGATGGGTGTTTCGGGTTCCACAACACTTCTTGCAATCTAAATGCTTCAATTAAATTCAAGCTTTCTTTACTATCCCAGTCCATTTTCAAATGTGCAATAAAATAAATATAAAAAGTTAAGTACTTTTTTATTAATTATTTTATTATTTTATAAGGTGCGAATGAATAAATAACACACGTTTAAATTAATTTACCGTCCAAACGACGACACAAATGCTCGCGGTAATCCTTTGAGCATGACTGAAAAACCGACAGTGATCGGCTCGCCGTGCGAGTCTATTCGACCTATTCAGCGAACGCTCTCGAATTCTTACGAATGCTCGCGAACGTCGTCTACACGGTCGCATGGTGGGTCGCACACGAACGTTCGCGAGCATTCGTTGTTTTTGTTCGCTCGTGTGTACGCAGCTTAATGGAAACTGTAGATATATGTTTTTGATACATCCAATATAGAAAATCCCACGTATATCGGTTTATCAAATTTAATTTTTTCTTTTTGAAAATGTAAAGACATAAGGTCATTGGTAATATCATTGATTAAATATACATAGATAGCCCATGTCTATGAACGATTTGGAAACTTGATTAAGGCATTGATTAAATATCGATAGATGGTGCGGTTGCATTGTTCATTGAAAATTATAATTAGATAGACAGAGAATAACGGGGGGGTCATATCGTCGTACACTTATAAATATCGGTTTTAATATAAATAATTTGCGATAACGAGTAACAATTTGATCCTACGTAAACATGACGAATACAACAAGACAAGTAGGAACTATCGTAGTATCGTGGGTCCATTTCTATTCCAGAAATAGTATCCAATGTGTTCGACAGCTCGACGCGTTGAATTAATACAAGCTGTTTTTTTCGTATTCGTCGTATTTAAATGGGAAAATGTAAAAAATAGTATAAATAAAAAATATGACACAAAAAAAAAAATACGTTTTAACAATTTAAAATAAAAACTTACTTTATTTGTATTTTCAATAAATATAAATTATATTGGTTCAATTATTTTTTAAAATACTTAACTTATTTTTATTTTTGTCTTTAGCATCACTTTTAATATTTTTTGATTTCCAATTAAAATCTCTTAACAATTTACAATTAATTAAATGCGTTACTAGAAAATCGATGTGTGGTTCACAAGAAGAATTGAAATTTGTAACTGAAGATAAATCATTTTTAATTTTGGAAAAAATAAATTTTGAAATATTTTTCTTATGAGGCATTTTTTCGACAGTTTTTTTATGATTTTCTGTGCTAAGGACAAAAACTCTGTGAAATCTACTGTTGGCCTTTTTAAATGTAATAAAGAATTTTAGGGAAGAATAATTTTTACAAAATATTAAAAATTCTTGATTGTTAAAAGTAGCATCTTCAATATCTTTCAACATGTTGCCTTTACAAATGCTGCATTTAAATTTATCAACGCACTTTTTACCTTAATACCCGGCAAAATATGCATTAGAGCAGTCTTTCAATGTGACATTGGGTGGATCATTTTCTTCCGAGAAAACTTCAATTGATGACAATGAAGAAAGTGAAAGATTTGACGAGCAACTTGAACTGCAGCTGTCATTACCATCTTCTAAATTAATATTTGTTTTGTACATTAAATTCATTTTTATATTCATTCTAAATGTGGTCCTGAATATCCTGGCCGTTGGATTCCTTAAACATATTTTAATAATAATCTTAAATGTATATAAAAATGAATAATTGTTTATCCTATATAGATTCAAAATTTTCTGGACCAATTTTAATAAAAGTTAGTTAGGTGGTAAGACGGACAGAGGAGGAGACGCGGCGGCACTAGCGAGCGATGGCGGGTAAAACACGGCGGATTGTTACGGACACGACGGTTAACGACGACTATGTTCGGACGATTATCGTTGGACTATCGTTTTCATGGTCAGAATTGACCCCTACTTATACACTCACTGGTCCGAATTATACACACAGTGTATATGATTGGCATGCGATGTTTGATTGGCATTTGTATCGTTTATTTGGCGTGTATATGGTTTTTCATTGGTGTATGGATATAATATGTAGTAGTACTAATAGTAGTGATTATTGGATTTGCATATAATACATTTAATATGCAAATCGAATCGCGGCCACAGCAACCAATTAAAGCGTGCTGCTCATATGCGCCATCTACGGTGAACAGTTTGTACGCGGTGGTCAAGAAACGTCGTAGTAATAGTTGTTGATTTAACGACGGGGCGCGCTGTATCGAGTAATTATTGGGAGCACTGTAAATTTCTTGTTACATATTACTAATCATTAATATAACCAAATAGGTATTTTTTATTTACTGAATATCATTATAATATTGTTTTATTTATTGTATCTATATTTTTATATTTTACTACTAAATACTAATAAAATTAATTATTTTGTAATTATATATTGAGTATATCATGTATAACTAAATATAATATTGTTTTCTACACAAACATTAATTAATTAATTAAACATAAATTAACGGTTACGGTTATGCTTTTTAATAATAAAAGTATCGAAGACCTATTTGATGAAGTTAATCTCTCATTAGATAGTGTTCAGAATTGGTATGATAATAATTTTTTAGAGTTAAATCTTAAAAAGTCTAATTATATATTATTTAATCTTAGACCTAATTCAATTAACTTGAATAATCTTATCATTTGTCCGCATTCCTTTAATTGTACCCTGTAATTGTCAACATATTCAAAAGGTAAATCATATTAAATATTTAGGGTTAATATTTGATGATAAACTTAAATGGAATTTTCATATAGATAAACTGGTTAATACCATTAGGAATTTATTTTATAATTTTAAAAGCTTAAAATATGTTTTAGATTTTAAACATTTGAGAATTGTACATATGTCATTAGTTCAGTCCTTAGTTTACTATGGATTGCCTTTTTGGGGTGGTACTTATAAAGATTATTTAACACCTTTAAATACTACTATCAATAGTTTAATAAAATGTATTATCTCAAAGCCTTTTTTGTATCCAACAAAACAGTTATATATTGATTTTAATGTACAACCTATATCAATATTATATTATAAATCTTTGCTTTTACTTATATATAAATATAGACATTGTTTAAAAACCCTAGAGCATAATTATAATACTAGAAATAAGTGTTATTCTAATCTTAATTCTATTATGTTTTATAAGACAGTAACTTCTCAGAGTACTATTTACAAATGCACATTGTTGTGTCGTAAATTAAATTTAAATCTTATGCATTTTAATAATATTAACTCTTTAAAATTGTATATTAAGCTTAACCGGTTTGATAATGTTACACTTAATTATGAATTGTAATTTTGTATATATTTTCTTTTTGTATTTCTCATTATTTCTACCTATTTAATTTGATTTTATACTGTTATATATTTAATTAATTGTTAATATTTAATACTTTAAGAAACTCTCACTTCTTAGCACAAGCTTTTAGCTTTTTAGAAGTGAGTCAATATATTATCTTAACTTTATTGTATTAAAATTTATATTATAATTTTATATTATATTTATATTTTATGTTGTTATAATATGATATATTGGCGAAATAAACTTATTATTATTATTATAAATAATTTTAATTAAGAATGTTTTTGGTAGTTATACTTATTATATAATGTGTTTATAGTTCATACAATAAACATATAATAATATATTTCATATTTCTGATAATGGAGACTGTCGGAAAATGTATTGACGAATGTATTGAAAATGGAAAGATCGTTATTTTTGGTGGAAACCGGGGACACTATTTTTTTTAAAAAAATTATATATTTTTTTTCATTATTTCAATGATTTTAGCATTGATTAAAAAAAAATGAATAGGAACTTTTTGTTTGTTTTTTAAATGGTCGCTATTGGTTATAAAAAATAAATAAATTTTTTTTTAAGAAAACTACCGTGGATGGCAACCAAATTTAACACCAATATAACGCACAACGAAGTAAACGGGGGACATGCTATAGTATATAGTAGAGTGCCTTGATAGAGAGAGTGTGGTCATATAGCATGTCATTTCTGATTGGCTGATAACATTGTCAATGGCTATTTTTAATTTTGATAACAATGTCTAAGCACACGTTACCATATTTTAGCTTCATGAACTTTTTGTTTTCTCAAGCATTAATAACTATAGGTAAGTTTGTTTTTCTAAACAATGACATAAAATTCAGTGTACAATATATATATATATATATATATATCGGTTTTCCTTGTTTGGCATGTAATAATATTGAAGTAAATCAACAAAATGACTGGCTGTGCGGCAGTTGGATGCTCAAATTCAAATAAAAAAGGATATTTAATGAAGCATTTCCCAACTGACCCTGCCAGAAGAAAATTATGGTTAGTCAAAATGAAAAGGGATAATTGGAAACCTACAAACTACTCTTGCTTATGTGAAGTAAGGCAACTATAATGTGTATATTTAATGTTATTTTTTAAAACTCATAAAATGATAATTGATCCATTTTTATTTAAAAAAACTTATTTCTCAATATATAATTTTTAATTTTAAATAACTATGTTTAATTTATGAGTTAAATAGTATTACAATTTCACATGAATTGAAAATGGGTTTTATTTTTTTTTGGTTGATTTTTAAAATTATAACTATAATTATAGTATTATTTATAATTATTAAGTATAGGTATAATTTTTTGGTAAATTATTTGTAATATTAAAACTATTTTGGAAGAAATTACTAATTAAATTATCATGATTTTATAACCGATTTTCATAATTTTATATCAATAGGATCAATTGAAATACAATTTTTTATTTGAACTTATCATAACATAATTAATGTTTTTACCACAGAAAGTAATTAAAATACTTAAATTGAAACTAGTTACTAAAATTAAGTTATTTGTTTGACTTTCAAATCAAATTTATAAATGTACAACTTACAAATGATTTACTAATATAATATTTTATTTTAGAAATGGAATAGGTAAATATATTTTGAAATATAAATGGCTCTAAACAAAAACATGATTTCTCTCTTAGCAAATTATATGTATTTATCAAATTTCTTATAAATTAAGTTGTGTACTGATTAATTATTTCATGTTGAATTAATCAATGGATTAAGGTTCATTTTGAGGGTAAAATGTAGAGATGTAAGCTCGGTAAATTTTTACCGAGTAAATTTACCGGTAAGGTAAATTACCAGTAAATTTACCAATTATTTTTTTACAGGTAAATATTATTTTACCGAAAATATTAGCATGTGACACCTTAAATTATACGTCTTAACGAGATGAATATTCTTAATATATTAATATAATGGAATAGTTGATATAATATAACTTAAAACGTCAAACGTTCAACATGCTCACAATTACTGATAGTGTACTACACTATTATAGTTACATATCATATTATCATACCATCAATTATTATCGCTATTAATAGTACGGTTATAGACATAATATTTATTTACAGCAGTGCTATTAATAAATTTGATTTTATTGACATCGGCACATCGCGGCCTATGGACTATGACAGTATCACTTGATTCATGGCTGTAGAATTTAGATACTATTGTCTATTATCAACTTTTATTATTTAAAACTTATTGATTTTACATTGATTTGTTTAATAGTTTACTTTTTATTTAATTTGTGTCATTAAATATTAAAAAAGTTAAAATGAAGCCGCAAGAAATTAAAAAGAAGTATTTTATAGAAGTTGAAAACAAGCGTTATAAATGTGTATTTTGTAAGCAAACATACAAAGAAAATGTGACAAGAATGGTGTTACATTTTCAATCTTGTAAGAAAGTTCCTTCGTCCATTAATAAGACAACACCAAATCAGCTTGGTAAGTAAGAATTGGCCTAATCTTTTAAAATACTACACTTTTACTAAACTAAGCTACACTACCTATTAAACTATTAAATAAAAATAAAAATATAGTAATTAAATTTTTACACATACCTAAAAATACTATTTAAGACCATTTATTTTAAAAATTATGTAAGTATATTGATGTATTTTATTATTTTAGATACTTATTTTTTGCAACATCAAAATGATAGTTCCTTAAATAGTACAAGTGCTATTAAAAATATCCAGGACCAAAATTCTAATTTAAAACAAGGAAATATAACATCATTTATGGATGGAATGAATTCAAACGAACAAGTAAGAATATTATTACTTTTTAATTTATATTGATTATCTGTTACTTTATTTAATTTTATAAATTTTAAATCATGAAGATAAAAATGGATTAAAAATAAATGTTCTAGAATTTATAAATTAACCATATACATACAAATACAGCTATAGCCAACTTATATATTAAATATTAGTTTAATTTTTAATAATTTTGCATATTTATTAATATGGCCATTTATAAAGTCCAATACTTTTATAACAATACTTATAGCTATGAATATTAAATTATAATTATTAAACAGGTATATCTTTATACCTTTATACATAATAATTTTTGTTCATTTTTATAAATTGTTGTATTAGTTAATATAGCTAATAACTATTAATTATATTGTTGAATTTAAAATATTTAAATGAAACCAATAATATTATGAAGATAATAGCATTGACTATAAATACTATATTATAGTATTTATAAACAATGATAATAGATATCAACTTACTGTATTGTTAGTTAGACATCTGAAATTTGTAAGACTTACTATATTAAAAGAAAAAATAAATAAATATTAAGTGTATATAACTTAGAAAACAGTTTTTTTTTTACATACCAAATAACTTTTTAAAAGTATATTTATTAATTATTATTGACTAAATAGGAACATTTATGGAAACTTTTGGCAACAGCTATATATTCAACAGCAACTCCATTTTCCATTGTGGAAAATGATTATTGGATTCAATTTTTTAAAGCTTTAAGGCCAAGTTTTATTCCTCCATCAAGACATCTTATATCTAATAAACTTCTTGATGATGAATATATACAGATGTCAATTAATGTAAATAAAAAAGTTAATGAAGCTTTTGTGTTTGGAATACAGATAGACGGCTGGAGTAATATCAGGTATATTGATGGATACTATTTTAAATAAAAATGTGTATCTAATTATATTTTATTATTTATTTTAGAAATGAACCTATTATGAATATTATTATTACTACCCCAGAACCAGTTGTATACAAATCTTTAAGTACTACTACAAGTAGACACACAGCGGAGTATGTAGCCAATGAATTAAGTATAGTCATTGATAGTATTGGAAAAAATTGTTGCTTAGGTGTTGTATCAGATAACGTAGCTTCTATGAAAAAAGCATGGACAATTTTAAAGAATGATCCACGTTATAAAGACTTGCCTATAGCATATTATTCATGTATATGCCATACATTAAACTTACTTGTACACGATATATTCAAACTTAAAAATGTGAATGCATTGGAAGAAATGGAAAAAACCATAGTAAAGACAATTAATAACACTCATATTTTAAAATCTACATTTGTTATAATTCAAAAGTCAAAAAAAGAGGTATATACTACTTTAAAAATGCCTGTTAAAACTCGATGGGGTTCAATTGTTCACTGCTTAGAAAGTCTTATACAAAATAAAGGGATTTTGCAGCAATTAGCTTGGTCTGATGATGACAATGTAGTTAAGAAACTAGGAAATATACAAATGCACATTGTTGAGTTTTTATTTTGGTATAAAATAGATAAAGTATTGGACCTAATGAAACCTATAACTGAATGGGTAAAAAAGTTAGAATCAGATAATCCATATGTTAGTGATGTATTTTATGCATTAAATGACATTAGTTCTCTCTTGACATTAAAGCTTCCTAACATAGATTTTCTTTCGGATGAAGAAAAAACATCCATACTTGAATCATTTGAACATAGAAAATGTATGGCTCTTTATGCTATGCATTACGCTAGTTCCATACTTGATCCAAGACATAAAGGACAACATTTATCACAAATAAATGACATAGCAGGTGTTGAGTACATTTTCAATGTAGCCACAGCAATAATACCTGAAGAAACTCAACAAATAATGATTGAACTAGCTCAATACCGTTCCAATGAAGGCCTTTGGAGTAATAATTTTATTTGGTCTACTGAAATAAAAAATTTAAATCCTTTCACTTGGTGGAAGGGGATATGTGGTAGTTCTTATTTAAGCAAAATTGCAGTAGCAATTTTATCTCTGCCTCCATCTTCTGCTGCTACAGAAAGGTCTTTCAGTACATTCTCATTAATACACACAAAAAAAAGAAATAGATTAACAAATGAACGTGCAGCAAAATTACTTTATATTCATCAAAATAGAAATAATTTAAAAAAATCAAGTATTACTAAAAATAAACCTTGCAAAGAGAGACAGGTAAATACAATATATCATGACACTAATGAAATCGACTATCAATTTACACCTGGACCATCTACACCTAGAACATCTACACCTGGACCATCTACACCTAGACCATCTACACCTGGACCATCTACACCTAGACCATCTACACCAGGACCATCAACATTCATGGCAACAAGTACACCAAAATCTAAAAATATGTTAAACTTAACTTCTAGTTCTTTCTCAGAATCTTCAGAAGAAGATTGGAATTCAAAAGATTTATTTGATGATTCAGATTCCACTCTATCCTCTAGATCAGACTGGGAAGAATTATATTAATATTTTTATTTTTATTTTATACTTATTAATTATTTATTATTAATAAGATCTTTTTATAATTTTGTTACTCAGTGTATTTCACCATTTATCACACAATAACTAGATTGGTAAAATGTATTTATTTTATTTATATTATTAAATTATAATTTTAACTAATTATAACTTCAGGAAAAAACAAATGAAATATAAAACTAAAAGACTAGAATTTAAATTGCTTTTTGTTGTTGATGTTATAGTTACCTAATGAATCTGATTTGATTAATTTACAATTTATTTTATTGGTAGGTACATTTATAATATTTTTATTCATAATATAAAGTAATATAAAATACATGAAAAGAAGTCAATAATAAGTAATAACACTACTAGGGACTTATATAAAATCATATATTAAATTTATAATACCATGAACACCACACTATCCAGTAAATAATAAAAATAAGCATTACAATAATTATAAGTTCATGGAAAAGTGGAAGTGAGGAGTTCCTAAGAATGTTAATATGGGGACATACAAAAATTATCAAAATTTACCAAATTTACAGAATTTACGTAAATTTTACATCTCTAGTAAAATGTGGGAAAAAACAAGAGAAGATGGTAGTAGACGTTTAAGATGTGATGCTGTATCAACCAAATTTTTTTTTACAAAAGAAGTATCAAAGAGAAAATCACCAACAGAGAGAAAAATAAAATCTCCTTTGAAGAAGAATGACTCAGAAGAAAATTCATTAGAATTACAAAATCAGTCAACTTCTAATAACATCAATATAATCCATAGCGATCAATCAAACCAATGTAAGATTAATTATGAAAGTATGTTTAAAAAAAAATGATTGAATATGAACGGCATTATAAAACATTAAATGCTAAGGTAAATTCATTGAAAAATCGGCTTCAGTTTATGACCAAAAAATTAAAAAACTTAGAAAATAACACATTAAACAATTAAACCTTAATTTCATTTTCAACACTGATCAAATTCAAGCATTAAATAGGCAGTCAACAAAATTTATGAAGTGGTCAAATTCAACAATAACAAAGGCCTTAAAACTTAAATTTAGCTGTGGGAACAATGGATATGAAGATTTAATCAAGCAAAAAATACCGTTACCATCATTGAGAACATTGCGACGAAGACTTCAAAATTTAAAGTTTGAACCTGGAATATTGGATGAAGTTATTAAATTTCTGGAAGTAAAAATTCAAACATTCAAAAGTGATCATGAAAAAGATTGTGTTTTAATTATGGACGAAATGGCTATAACACCAGCTAATTTATTTGATGTATCTTCAAATAAAAATATAGGCAAAATAAATTTACCCAATCATTAAGGAACAGGCACAAGTGTTTTGGTTTTTATGCTAGGTGGTATAAGTACAAGATGGAAACAAACAGTGGCATTTTTTTTTACAGGGAACTCTGTTAATGGTAATGTTTATCATGATATTGCAATTGATATAATTTCCAAAACCGAGTCTCTAGGATTGAATGTTATAGCTCTCATACCGGATATGGGGTCAAGTAACCGAGATTTATGGAAGAAATGGAATATAACTGCTGGGCGACACTGTAAAGTGTCAAACTTTTTATCTCATCCCCTTGATGCTAATAGAAAATTGTTTGTGATTCCAGATGTTCCTCATATTTTTAAGAATATAAAGAACATGCTAATGTCAAATAAACTATTATTTATTAGCAATAAAATCCAGCGATTTTATAATCTTCCAACAAATATAATTTGTTCAAGCCACATTGAAGATGTAATTAAATATCAAGAAAAATTAGATTTTGTATTAGTTCCTAAATTGTCTGAATTAGATTTAATGCCAAACCACTATCAAAAAATGAAGGTTGGAAAATCAACTAATGTTATAAATCATGATGTATATACTGCCCTACAGTTCTTGTCTGAAGAATTACATAAGCCTGAATATCTTACAACTGCTTGGTTTATTAACATAATAGATAAATGGTTTTCTTTAATGACCTCTAGACATCCAATATTAGCTTTAAGCAAATTGAAACCAGATATATATGAAAACACCATACTATTTTTAAATAGTTTTATAGATGTTATGAAAGATCTAGAAAAAGGCTATAAAAAGACATGGAAGCCTTCTCAAACTGGTTCCATACTAGCGACAACTTCAATTTTAGATATTCAAAAAATCTATTTGTTTGATAAAGGATTTAAATTTCTGCTTACTTTTAGATTTACACAAGATTGTCTAGAAAATCTTTTTAGTATATTGAGGACAAAAAACGTAGTACCTAATGCATTACAAATAAAAAATAATTTGAAATTGTTATCTGTAACTCAGTATTTACGAGAAGTATCAACAGGAAGCTATGAAGAAGACGATAGAACATTTTTATCAGGATTTTTGGACACATTAAACATTGAACCAAGTGAACCTCCACCATACCAGTTAATAAACATTCAGTTGCCACCAGAAGTTAGTGAACATGACATGAATTTATGTAATGGTGAGTTGAATTCTCTATACAATGTATGTGGTTATTTAATATCTAGTATTAAAAAAAAAAATAAAGTTTGCAGTGATTGCTTGAGCTCAGTAGGTTCTAAAAATAGCATAAACGCTTCTTTTTCTAAGTTATCTAAGCTTAAAAGATACAAAAAAGGCTGCTTGTTTTTTTGTAATGAAATTACATTTAATTATTTTTTGGCAATGGAAAATATTTTCAGAAAATATTATTATTAAATTAAAAATGAAAATTGTAACATAAAATCATTTCTTATTGAACAAATGAAAAAAATTGAAATTCAACACATTCCAGATTGTCATAACCTGAAGAATATTATAATGAGTAGGTTTGTACTTTTTCACTTGAAAATTGCAGAAAAGAAAAATAGCAAGCTTATAAATAAATATGGTGGCAAATCTATTGCATGTTATACTTCAATTTAAATTTAATTGTTTTTAGATTCTGAACGGAGTGATGAATGTATTGATTTTACAATGATGTGTGTTTTTTTTTGTGTCTGTCGACAACATTTGGAGCAGTAAAAATGCTTCGATTTTTGACTTCGGCCCCTCTTTGAAAAGGAAATTGAATCTAGTTGGTACTTTGGGGGGGTCAAAAGTTAAAAATGTTCAATATTTTTGAAATGAATCGAGAAAAACCACAAAAAAAATTAGGGAAAAACGGGATTTTTTACGCAAAACCAGTTTACGTCAAAATCGAATTTTTTATTTTGCTATAACTCAAAAACTAATCGATGTAAATACTTGAAATTTTCACCAAATGTTTATATTAGCGCTCTTCGTACACAGTTAAATTTTCAAAGAATTTTAAGTTTTTTTTGAACTATTTATAGACAATTGAAATTTTCAATTTTTCTAAGGATTTTTTTTTTAAATAACGATAAACATTTTTTTATCTTAAAAATCTTGAAAATCTTGAAAATTTAATACAAGGTTTCTTAAAAGTTGTTCTTACAGTGATAAAAAAAATACCGAAATCGTTAGTCACAATTTTATTTTATAAGTTCTTAAAGTTCGAATTTTTACGAAATATGTCAAAATTGCGAAAATTTGCAAGTAATTTTATGGTTGGAAAATCGTAAAATTTTTTCTTTTATAACCAAGTTTTGAAAATTTGTTACAAGGTTCTCCATAAATTTTTCTTCAAATATCTGTAAAAAAAACTATACCGGATTCAGACAAAAAAATTTTATGAGTGTTTGAAATTTAAATTTTTATAAAACCGTGTTAAATAACGATTTATCCTCAAACGATTTTAAATATTTGTTATTATTCAAAAAGTATAAGCCGTAGATACTTGAAAATTTTATCAGTTATTTAGATTGGCATTTTCTTTACATGATTTAATTTTCAAAATATATTGAGTTTTTTTGAGCTATTTATAGACAACTGAAATTTTCAATTTTTCTGAAAAATTTTTTTTAAAGTGTCGATAAAATTTTTTTGGCCCTATCAAAAAAATTGAAAATTGTATACAAAGTTCCTCATATGTTATTCTTATAGTGATTAAAAAATTATAAGAATACATATGCACAATTTTTCTTTATTAGCATTTGAAGTTCAAATTTTGACAACAATTCGTCAAAATCATGAATATTTTTAATTATTTGGTAACGTTTTTTCTTTTTATCCAAAAAGGTATAAGTTGTAGAAACTTGAAAATTTTATCAGTTGTTTATATTGGCATTTTCTTTGTATAATTTTTTTTTCAAAAGATTTCACTCATTTTTAATCAATTTATAGGCATTTGAAAAATTCAATTCTTTTTTTATAAATGTTGATAAAAAAAAATTTAGCTGGGACAAAATACTTGAAAATTTAATAGAAGGGTCCACATAAGTTGTTCTAACTTCCATTCAAAAATTATAAAAATACATAGGCACGAAATTTTTTTATAAGCGTTTATAAGTGCTAATATTGACAAAATTCGTCATAATCATGTATTTGCCAGGGAGACGCTATAGCCGTTGCTATATATGTTATTTTTAGTATTATTATTTTTTTTTTCATTACTATTTTTTTTTCCTGCAGTTTGGGAAGTCTTTTATTTGTTGTTTTATCTGTTTGTAAATAGTTTGGTTTAATTTTTTTTTCAATTTTTACTGTATTTTTTTTTTTTTTTAATGGGACGAATATCGAAACGTGCTCTCAAAAACAAAGAAGAAAAGAAACGATCCCGTGAAAACAAAACTTTTCGTGCACGTGAACTTGAAAATGATAAATGGAGAAAACAATTATATCGTGAGTCCCAAGATATCGTTACTAATCAAAAAAAATTGCTTAATTTGAAAAGTACAATAAAACGATTGAAAGACCCAGTTTTAAAGAAAGCGAATCAGATCGCCAGTCGTAAGTGCATGTTGAAACGATTGCAAGATCCAGTTATAAAGAATGCAAACAAGGTTGCCAGTGTGAAGAACAGATTGAAACGAATGGAAAATCCAGTTTTCAAAAAATAATATCAAATTCAAAATGTTCGAAACATGAGAAAGCGAAGATTATCATCAGATAGCAGCCTATGTCAAAATGTATCTACTTAAAAGAAAACACCATATTCAATATCTTACAAAAAACGAGAACGGCAAAAATTAAACGAAACCAGGCAGAAGGAAGATGTTTTGATATCTGAATATATTTTGAAAAGGTCTCAAGGTTTATCAGAAAAATGTTATTCGTGTCATAGATTACGTTTCCCATCCAGTGTCAATAAATGCAACTCTGATATCTTCAGTCGATTGGGGATGTCAATTCCAAGTGATTACCGTTTATAAAAATATTCAAATGTCTTCGCAGTGATGGACAGCTAAAAATCAAAGGTAACGTTATCAATATTCCAATAGATCTGACTAAGACTACATCTATTTTGCCAAGGCGCGCCGAAAATTTAGCTGCAGTTAAGATGATGAAGGTAAAATTAAAAAGAAAATCGTACTTTAAACAACATTATCTTTATCAAAATGTCAAACCATCATTAGTAGTATCAGCATTGAATGATTTGATTAAAAAACCTCTATATAAAGATGCTGTAATAGACAAAGATTGGCTGGCGCATGTGTCAGATACAACAAAAAGTTTAGAAAACAGCTCGGATCACGAAAGTGAAGAAACAGACGATGAAGACACAAATATTGAACCAATCAATCCGGGAACAATGGACACGATGATTGAAAACTGTGATTTTGTTTTATTTGCACCAGGTAAAGTCATACCGTTATCTATTCTTATTGATGACCATGCAGAAGAAAAAGCTTTTCCTGATTTATTTGGTGGGCATCCACGTACAAATAAATCACCTTTAAAAAATTACTCAAAAGTAGTAAGGTCTGAACTGCTGAATGTAGATCGAAGATTTGCATCAGACTCATCTAACTTGTTTTTAAATGCAAAGTATTAGTTCAAAAACTAATTGCAAGCAATGTGCAAATTGTTTTACGAAAAAAACAAAAAAGGAAACACAACTGCGAATGATGTAGCAAATCCAGCTGTTCTGAACAAAATGATAGATAACGATCAAGGATACCGAATGTTACACAACGTAGAAAATTCACCTTCATATCTTGCAGCGATGAGAAAAAATGTTTTTGCCATGGTGCGTCAAGAAGGTCAACCGACATTATTCTTAACATTTAGCCCTAGTGAATCAACTTGGACTGATCTGTTAAAGATTTTGTATAAACTGCGTTACTCCAAAACGTTGTCTGATGATACTGTCCTAACTTATGCACAAAAATCAGATTTAATTCGACAAGACCCAGTTGTTTGTGCTACTTATTTTGATCATAGGTTTAGAGCACTTTTTAAATTGATCAAGTCCAAAAATGTTATTTTCAAAGAACACAGAGTGAAACATTTCTTTTATCGTGTCGAATATCAACATAGGGGCAGTCCACATGTACACATGCTATTGTGGTTAGACAACTCACCTGTTTTTGACCCAGCCAAACCTGAAACTTTTGGTGCATGTGTAACACTTATCAACAAATACATTACGTGTATGGTAGACGATGGCAGTCCGACCCATGAGTATTTGCATAAAAATACTCATAGCCATACACACGCATGTTACAGAACTGACAAAGACAAACAAATGAAAAAGTGTCGCTTCAACATACCATATCCGCCAATGAATGAAACCTGTATATTGACTCTGCTAACAGAAGACATAAGTCATCCGATCACAAGAAAAATTCGTACACTACAATATGAAAAACTTCTGCAATACCTCAGGGACTTCAAGGACAGTGATTCATCTTCAGCTCCATCATTAGAAGACATTTTACAAAAATTGTCAATTAAAGATGTTAATGAATATAAATCCATTATTCGAACTGTTATCAGACGGCCAACAGTTTTTCTAAAACGTACAATAAAACAACGAATGATTTCTGGATTCAATGAAGAATTATTTCCGTTATGGCAATCTAACATGGATATACAGTTCATATTAGACGATTATTCTTGTGTTAAATATGTAATCGAGTATATAGGAAAAAGCCAACGTGGAATATCAAAACTAATGAGAGACATTGTCGAAAATCTTAAGTCTTCTACTGATTTATCGGTTAAAGAACAACTGAAAAAGATAGCATCAAGGTTTTCAGGGAGTCAGGAAATCTCTGCACAGGAAGCAGTGTACACTTGCTTAGGTATGAAGCAATGCAATACTTCAACTGGGTGTATATTTATAAACACTAGCCATCCTGATAAAAGAACTCGAATGTTGAAACCAATGGCAGTTAGAGGAGAAATGGATCCAAAATCTGATGACATTTTTTTTTACGGTCTCAATGAATACTATTCATGTAGACCACACAGTCTTGAAGATGTAACTTTAGCAGAATTTGGCTCCAATTATGAAGTCCGCGGTAAAAAAAAAACCGGCTAACAACAGTTCTGATTCTGACACTGATAATGAACCTGATACCACTTATCCGATTGACTCCACACTAATCGGAAAACCAAACAAGTATATACATAAACGTAAAATCAGAAAAATCATATGGTATGTTAGGTTTAATGTGGATAAAAATGAACAAGACTTTTACAGAGAAAATATTATGTTATTTTTACCATGGCGCGATGAAAAAACCGATTTGTTAGATATTAACTGTAAACAAGTGTATGAAACAATCATTGATCAAATAAAAAAGTTGTACCAACAGTTTAATAAAGTAGAAGAAACCCAATTAGACGATAATGAAATCCAAATAGAAGGGGAACAAGGCTGTAACAACAATCAGCTTGTAGACGATGAAGATTGGGTACCAGACGATGTACTAATAAACGATGTTGAAGATTATGTTGAAAATACAAATACATCAGATGTAGATTCACCTAAAGATGGTAGTAAGATAATAGTGCACCTCATAGGCAATGAACAGTTTAAAGACTTAATCAGATGTCTAAACGACGGTCAACGCCAACTCTTATATCATACAACTAATGTCATAAGAAGTCAATTATGGGGAAAAGGTCATACTGCGATGAAAGTATTTTCACTGGTTCAGCGGGAGCTGGATAGTCAATGCTTATACGAGCATTAGCACAATCTTTAATAAGAATAGCAAATCTTAGACCAGGGGGTCTATTCTCGAAAAGAACGACCAAATGTATACGTAATTACTCGAATTTGCAAATTATTAAAAGTGTAGTTGGTAACTCTGTAAAATGTCCATTTTATCACATATTATCACAAGTTTTGGCGGTTTTTCTAAAAAATATATAACCACAACCGATCGGCATTTTGGCATTTGGCGTAGTAATGAATATAGATAAATAATTAGGTATTAATTGATTTATCTTAGGTAATAATTTTGATTAATAATTAGTGCGTTGGTACTCGGTTTTGTTCTTTTGTTTTCTATTTATCATATGGTTATTTATTCCATTTTAATAGTTTTTTTTTTCAAGTACAATTTTACATTTCTGCATATAATTTTATATTTCCGCGTTTATTTTCTTCATTCTTGTGAAATGGTTTCGAGAAAAGTAAGAAAACCGAACTCCACGGACAGACAGAAAAATATGTTGGTAGATTTTATAGTGTTTCATCCCGAGCTCGTATCAGGGAAAAACACTATAAAATCTACAGTGAAATAGCGTCAACAATTATGGGAGAATGTGGCAAATGCGTTAAACAGTGAGGTTGGACCAAATAAATCTTGGAACGAATGGAGAAAGGTAAATATTTATAATAGAAAACAATGTAATTTTAATTTCTCGTTATTAGAGTTTGGATTTAATATAAATAATAATAATGACGCACAGAAAAAAATGCATACCTATCATTGTAATTGTATTTTAACAATTATCAATTATATATAGGTTTTAGATTTGTACCATAAATAGGTATAAATAAAATGGTTATGATAAATTGGTAAATTACCGTAAAATATAAAAAAATTAAATTTAAAGGGTTAACATTAATTAACCCCTTTTCATAAAAATTATATGAATCATAATTATATACAAAAATTACCTTAAAATCCAAACTCTACTTATTAACCATAATTATTATTGTTAATAGAGGTTACCTATTTATTTATTTATTTATTTATGTTTTGAGTACCTAGATAACCTGTTATATAATTTTCAGACATGGTGTGATTTGAAAACTAATATTAAAGGAAAAGCTGGTATTATGAGAAAAGAGCAGAATAAGACAGGTGGTGGTGAGGTAGACTATAGTGAGCTGAGCGAGTTGGAGAAAAAAGTTTTAGATGTTTTGGGTCCTACTGTGGTTGAAGGACATACTTCTGTATCTGAAAGTCCAGCAGATATGACCTTTTTAAAAGCAAACACTCTGTAAGTTATGTTTTAACAGTTTTATAAAGTACTTTAGTAAAAATATTCAACTCATTCATTATTGTAGTATAAAATAGTATTTTCACCTATATTAGCTACTATTAGTAAGTATCATAGTAAGTAGGTAGTAAGTATTATTAATTTTTCTTAATTTTTCTTTTTTATTAATCTTTATACTTAAGATTGATCGAAGATACAACTGCATGTTATGATAATGTGACAAATGACAGTACCCAACATGTATCTTCAAATGATTTGGATAGGGATGATGTTGAAGAGATGTTTGATGGGTAAGTTGGTTATTTAAATAAACTCATTGGTAAATTAATATTATATAAGTGGTCACTGAATATAATGTATTTTAGTATATAATAGTATCTTTTGAATTTGCATTTAGCTATTTTAGTGGTCTTGAGTAAATTACTGAAATTGACAATGATATACCATCTGCTGTACCAGAATATTTTTCATCTATCGAGTTACCAAAGTCTCCAATAAGGTGTGTTCTTTATAATGAATAATAAATATATTTTATAGTTAATATAATGCTTACATACATAGAGCATAGCAAATTTGCATTCAGTAGAACAAATTGTGTGTTAATATTAGAGTGAAAGGATTTATTACCTATCTATATAATAATTTTTATTAGGAGAAATTCTGGAAAGAATTTCGGAAAGAAGAAAAATATTCTTTCCCATACAGTGGAACCATCGCGTTCCTTATCTGCAATAAGTTCGGAAAGAAACAAGTTAAAATCCAACTACTATAAGCAAAAACTCCTGCTTTTGGAAAGGCAGACTGTAGCCAAGGAAAAAAAGGCTAATGCCTTGGCTTTGATAGCTGAAAGCATTGCAGCTAAGTATAAAACTAATAAATAATTGATTTAACAAATAAATAAATAAATAAATAAATAAAAAATATATAATAATAAAATATAAAAATTATATTAATATATAAAAATAAATTGTTGAATAAATGATGCATGTTGCATGATGTATATTAATGCTATATTTAATATAAAGAGTATATTATGGTTTGATGTATATTGTATATGTATAATTAACTAAACAAATTCAATTAAGGTGAGTGAATATCTTGGGTGGAAGTATTAGTTCTATCATGATTTAAATATTAAACTCTTAATATATCATTTCAGTTCAGTTTTTAACTATAAAGCTATAGTGTTTTCTAATGCTTATTAAATACTAAATATATTGGTGATTGGTAAAAGAATATTATTTCAAGTTACTAACTGCCTGACTTTGATGTTAGTTTATTGTAATAATGTTTATTTTTATAATTTTTAATTATAGAATTATGATTGAAAAAAAATGTTTATTAAGTAAAATAGGATCTAATAAGCAGTTGTTGTACTCTTCGGCCTGCAGCTAGTTGAGAATTTATTGTAGGATTCATTGGATTCAATTCAGGAACACCATATATGCCAAAATCAATGTCTAGAGGATCATCTGGTTCTCTCTGAGGAACAGGCAAATTAGCATTAATACACATATTGTGAAGGATACAACAAGACACTATGATTTTTGAAGCTCCTTCTGGATTATAGTGCAAAACTCTGTGTTTTAATAAACATCTAATAAACACATTTTTAATGTTTAATAGTTCTCATAAGTTTTAATTTTTTTATTTTAGTTTATTTTAAATACCTAAATCTCATTTTTAAGATCCCATTACATCTTTCAATGGTCGACCGTGTACTAGTCAACCACTTATTAAACAAAGACTCAGGCGTATCAGGAATAGGATCAATTAATGGAGTTAAGAGCCAAGTCCTAAGTGGGTATCCTGAATCACCTAATAATAAGAATAATATAATAGATCCAAAATTATTTTCTGTTTACAAAGTATTAATTAACTATTGTAAGTGTTTAAGATTTATATTTTGTAAACATAAAAATTATCATTTCTACCTAATAAAAAATATGAAGTATGTCCATTGTCATGCAAGTTTTCCATGTATGTGGATATCACACTTATATAAATGAATCATTAGTGCTACCTGAATATTTAGCATTAACAAAGTAATAATGTGACATATTAAAATTAAAATAAACAATGTTTTTTTTTTTTTTATTAGCAGCTAATATTGAACTAATCATGTATTAATAATCTTATAAGTATTAATAGTTCTAGGTACCATTTTGGTTCTACATTTCTACTCAAATAAAAAGTATACACCGAAAATAGATTATACTACTTATAATGTACTTTAATAACTTACTAATTGCACATTAATGCTGTGGTAATCTTTGCGGTTCACATAAATGTGCTCAGGATATAATCCTTCTGAAGGAGGTGGAAATATGGCTACATGAGTGCAGTCTATAGTCCCTACGACCCCAGGCACTCCTTTTTTATCAAGAAATCTGTTAATGTTTAGAACAAATATAGCGATTTTAAAATCATATCCAATGTTCAATTTATGTAAAAATGTATTATTTTTAAGTACACTTATAGTATAGGTACTATTAAGATTTTAGACAAATATAAGTATAAAAAATTGTTTACCCACTACGTATTGCATTTAATTTTTGAAAGTTATCCGGGAAGCTAATGTATCTTTTTACAATATTTGGTTGGTTTAATGCATTAGATACTTCAGCAATACATCTGGTAACAGATGGCTGACTTAGTGCTGATGACCTATTGTCACCAATATCTAGCTGATATGAACCACTAGCAAAAAACCGCAAAGCTGTCAAAACCTAATAATGATTAACAATACATACAACATTTTATCATAATATTTATTATTATTATTATTAATATAGCAATAAATAATTATGACTTGACTTTTGTTTTAATTGTGATTGAAGAAGATCTAGTTGGTTCAGTCATGTACGGTGCTTACGGTATTTATTAACTCCTGAACCAATGTCTTAGTGAGTCTAAACTTTTTTATAAATTGAAGGTCAGACAGTTCTAAAATTATAATGAGTATAATGTAATTAAGTAGGTATGAACTAACTACTAAGAAGGCTTTAAATACTATACGTTATTTATTACTATTGCACAAACCTTCCATTACATTTTGGGCATTATAGTATTGCCTAGGCCGATTCCCTATAGCTCTATTTTCGGCTTCTTCTAAAGCCCCCAAAAGTTCTAAATTAAAAATTTCATCGAGAGCCATTTTATTTAAAGTATAAAGAATGCGGTTTTTAATTCTTTTAAATAAAATAAAAAAATTCTTAAACGCAATTGCAGATTAAACAATAAGCGAATAAGTCAATAATGAAAACAAAAATGATAACTAATATAAGATAACAAATCGTACGAAAATGAATACGAAATATTCAATTTGTTACGTACGGGGTTGACGAACGTCGATTACGAATATTTACGTATACGTTTCGTTCGAAAAGTTTCGAGAATACGAAATTTTGAAACAATACGTAAAAATGGCGGATTACGTACATTTCCCTTACGTAGTTTTCGAGAATAGACCCCCAGATATAGATGATCTGTCACTTCCTCCCGTATTGCTGACAGCACCAACAGGTAAAGCTGCATATGGAATAAAAGGATTAACACTTAATTCCGCGTCCAAACTACCATTGAATCAATTTGCCGGATTATTACCAAAGTTAAGTTCAGATATTTCAAATACACTACGTTGTCAGTTTGCCAATGTAAAACTTTTGATAATTGATGAAATTTCCATGGTTGACATAAAAACACTGGGATACATTGATCAACGATTGAGGTCTATATTAAGAATAAATAAACCATTTGGTGACATAAATGTAATAGTGTTTGGCGATTTCTTTCAATTAGCACCGGTATTAGCAACACCATTGTACGATAGTTTTGAAGAAATATTGTCTAAATTTCCAAGTGCTGTAGAAATGTTATCGATTGAATCTATTTGGGAAACATTCAAGTTTTATGAGTTGACTGAAATAATGCGCCAAAAAGGTGACAAACAATGTGCAATAATGTTAACGTAGTTGGCCAGAGGACAGTTGGAAGAAGCTGATGTAAAATATTTCCAAAATCTTATAACCCACCTAGACATTACTTTTCAATCACAAGTAATGCATCACTGGGCTACTAATAACGAAGTCGACGAAATGAACAGGAGAGTGCTTAACTCTATGAATCAAGTTAGTTTCATATCCGAAGCCATTGATACGTCTGCGAAACGATCGGATATTGAATCTGCCAAGAAACTGCCACGACAAAAGACTATGGGTTTAGCTTTAAGATTAGTTTTAAAAGAAACAGCTAAATACATGGTGATATCAAACATTTCAACCAAAGATGGCATAGTGAACGGTGCAATCGGAGAACTCATGAAAATAAACAAAGGACAGACTGCAGGAGGTAAATAAGTTGCAAAAAGGGTTTGGATCAAGTTTAATGAGCCAGATGTGGGGTCACTAACCAGACAGAAGATAAGAGACAAACTTAAACCCGAAGGCGAACACACAGATGATATGTGCAAGTGGACACCAATTGAAATCATAAAATTAGAATTTCAACTCGGTAATGCAGAGCACCATAAAGTAACTAGAATGCAATTGCCCTTAGTGGAAGCTTTGGCATTGACGGTACACAGAATTCAAGGTGCCACATATCAATCTGTAGCATTTCATATACCCCAAAAATTCTTGAAGTGCAATATGTTATATGTAGGATGTAGTGGAGCAACGTCGGCTCAAGGTTTGCGTATAGACTACTTTCCTGTAAAGTCACCAAAACCTTCTGCAAAAGTTGATTATGAAATGTGCAGACTCAGGACACCAAGTTGTGCTCTAATTCCACGCTTTTCTAGAATTATGACACACAACATGCCACTCTCCTGCATGTCACACAATATAAGGTCTTTTAAAAAAATGAAGCTCATATTAATGCGGATATCGTTCTTTTACAATCTAAAATAATATTCTTCCAAGAAACTGATTCAAAATCAACTAACACATATACCATTAAGAACCATACTGAATGCTGTAGAATAGACAGTATACATGCAAATGGTAAAAGTGGTTCAATTTGTTTTGTTGGAGAATCCGTTAATCATAAAGAAATAACCTGCAGCACAACATTGCTTCAAGATCAAAAGAAAAACACACAATTAGAAGCAATTGAAGTTATCATTGAAATATTACCTATATTGGGATATATTCATCGCCAAATTTCCTGTACAGAAGCTTTGTGATTTCATTGAAACGGTAGCTTCCACCAAAACAATGTTATCTTTATTGGTGATTTCAATATAAACTTCAACAAACCGCAAAAACAACTAGTTCAAATATTAAAACATTTCAATTACAAAATATTGGTTGACGGTATTACTACAGATCACGGAACAAACATTGACAATGCCATTACCAATGTTGACATTGCAGCTTTGGTGTACGAGTCCCTCATAAGCGATCACAGACCTATTCTGGTTATGGACATAGATACTTTCAAGGAAATAGAAAAATATTCTGAGACTGTTGATGACCAAATTGTACAAGAAGAAGTCAAAAACAATTTTATTAATCCAAACGTTCCTGCAATCGATGGATTTCCTGTGGAAAAATCTAAAAAATTGATTAAATCAACTAAGGTCCTGAATAATAATAACTTGGACGATATTGAGTTCATACAGGTTGATAGTGACACTATTTTGGTTCCAGAAACTAAAACTAAATCAACCAAAATAGTTGATTATAATATCATAATTAATGATATTTAATTTATTCAGGTCAATAGTAATACTCTCAAAGTTCCAGAAAATTGCAACATAAGGTCAGATTCATTATTAGAAACAATAAGTGATAATGCAACTATGTCAAAAAATCCAAAAACAATAAAAATATCAAGTATTAAGAATAAAGTTGACATAACATCAAGTAGTATATTTTGTGGCTTTACTAACATTGATGGTGTATCATGTTATGCTAATTCTGTCATACAGGTTCTTTTTAATTGTCAATCTCTTGTAAATGAAATTCGCAATAATCAACTCGGACCAACACTTAAATATAGCCTACACGAATATACAAGTAACAGTGGATCACGTGATACTCGAACAATCAGAGAATATTTGGACAACGAGATAATATTATATACTTTGCAACTGCAACAAGATTGTATAGAATTTTTAGAAGCACTTATGGACCGTAGTAGACCTACATTTGAATCTTTATTTGGATTTCAAGAATTGTATACCATTCGTTGCAATACTTGTAAACATACAACAGCCAACAATGCACCTACAAGTTTGATTCTACATTTTGAGATTCCACAGCACAGATCACAAACTTTGCAAACATTATTTTGAACAAATCAAAATGTTTGGAATACATTAGACGACTACAGATGCAATAATTGTAATAACATCGGAGGTTCTGAAGATAAACATCAGATAATAGTGGCAAATGAGTATATAGTAATTCAACTAAAACTATTTATTCTAACATTTGTAAATGGTCAATTTGTTCCCAACAAGATAACAGATCTAAAACCTAGTGGCGTACCCACCTTTATTTTGGAAATTGCTGGAGCACAATACAAAACTCTAGCTGCAATATTACATAATATGGGAGAAAACACGAGTTCTGGCCATTACATTGCATACCTTTGACAAAAAACTTCCAATTGGGTTTGCGCCAATGACACAATAGTAGCAGAAAAATGATGGCCAAACAACAGCAAAGATGTATATGTTATCATTCTAAAAAGAATGTAAAAATATTTTCCAATTTTAAAAAAACAAAACATAACACAGCTAAAAATAAATTGTAAACTTATCCTGTAAGTATACAATCTGACTGTTATTGGATTCAAAAAGGAACGTGTAAACCGCCAACTATACACTTACATAATATTATGTATGAGTTGCCAGTCCCAAGCCTAGATAAAAAGCGTGAGGGTGCTAACCTTATAATAATTTTTATTTTTTAACATAAGCAGAAACCTAGATTTTATTTTTATTTAAATTATATTGAACTATATATTATTATCCTTACTTCTGACCTTAATACATTTGTGCGATAGGGCTGCACAAGAAGCCGGTGAAAACGTGTGATTATAATTACGTCTTAAAATCGATAACCCTGTGGGATGGGGAAAAGTGGACTGTATTTAAAATATAATATGGAATAGGAGCTGATAGATAAAATAATACTAAAATAATGATGATGCGAGGTACCCAAAATACAATACAATTGAACCAATCCTTTACAATAGACAAATATGACAATTTATTATAATATGCTGCAATCGAGATATTCTTACGTACTAATGTTAGTGGTGCGCGATCACAAGCCGATCGGCAAAATCAATATAATAATATGTACGTCGAGTACGACGAATAAACCAAATAAAAATAATAATACAAACACGTCGAAGACGTATGACGATAGATGATAACAAAACAAATAGTGAGCGTGTGTACGACCTGATAACGTTGATGGTTGATAGCAGGTGATAAGACAGTGATGGAGCTGTTGTCCCAAACGGGATAACACCAGTGCTACGACTATATATTACTATGACATTATATTACTCCGAACAAAAATTTTTATTGTCAACCACAACACTGCTCCGATATCAATTACTTCGAATATAAACTATAACGATATTATATTATATTACTCCGACATTTTTGCATTTTACTGATAAAGATAACCGCATGTCTACATGATGATTGATAAGTAAAAACCATGATAAATTGATAAATAATATTAATAATATTATACCTCATGGCTCATTTATATTCAGCCTATTTTCGTGGCAGTGAGCAGGGAAGTGGGCAGCATGAGCGTGTAAACACATTACTCACGCAAACCATGCTCCTCGCATTGCCGCTGCTCGACGCTCCCGTCAAGAGCGGTAAATTGAGCAGCAGGTTAATCAGCGTATTTAACCTGCTCATATTAACAATGTTAACACTCACTTCGACACTGCCACTGAAGTACTTTGGAAATTAAATACGGCAGCGCGAGAAGCAGCGGCAATGGCTGATTGTAATTGTAAATGAGGTAATATAGATATATCTATGGGATGGGTTATATAATTTATAAGTTATATATTTAATATAAGTGTATAGACATTATTAAACATTGAATAGATTTTATAAAAGTATAATCCATGCTCCACGGTGTAAAGTAGATCTTCTCAGTGTTCAGAACTTCAGAGTTTGTAAATGAAAAACAGAAGCACTTTGCACACTACACGGTGTCACAGCTAGTATAATATTAAAATTTATATTTGATGTCTTTTTTCATAAAAATGTAGAAAACATGTGATTTACTTATAATATTATCTTAATTTAGACCATGGATAAATTAGAAATTTGATATTTTAATATGTTAAATATTTGTTATGACTATTAGGCAATCTCAGTGTCATTTTTTTTCCTCAATATGACAAGGTAATAATTATAATATTTTCTTAGATACACTCTTTGTAATCATTTAAAGCTCTTCCATCTTGTATTACTAAAAATAATTTGAAACAAACAATTGCCGCTGGATCCACAAAACTTTTAATTTATATCAGATATTCTTTGATCCCAATCACATCTCATAATTTGAAATTCATTAAGCTATTTGTTATTAATATAATTTGTTGACTCCAGTTTCTATGAAAAAGTTTTAGTAAATTTGTGTTGTGTAATTTATTTCCCATTAATCTAAGACCACTTTGTCTGTGGTTGAAAAGTTATAAACAATTTTATATCCATTCATTCTATTCAGATGATGATAGAATCCATAACACATATTAATTGTGATTCGAATAAAAGCTATCTACGCCTAAATTGGAAAACTGGCATTTTATTTTTTGAAGATATTTTAGATATTACCTCAAAAAACAGGATGTACTATGTTTTTAATTCAATTATATCAATGATACTTATAGATGACATTTTCAAGAGATATTGGTTTTGAAATATTAACTTGTTTTTATTTTGTATATAAATTACATTTTGCCATATTTTGAAAAATAAAGAGCTTATAAATATAATAGATGATTTATATCTAAATTTAAATTGGTATAAGTAGATATTATATGCATAGGCAAAAATTTGTAGCCCCTTCCCCCAAACGAGGACAATTTTCTACAATTTTATTGTTTTTTTATCTATATTCTGTATTATGTTTTATTTTATTTTATATCAATCCATTCATATGATGTTGTCTTATATGTTTGATCTTGAAATATTCATTTAAGTGGTTATCCAAATTCTCATACTATGGTAACATTTTTCTAAAGTCTTAATTATGTTGTAGTTGGATTTTATGTAGAATAAGTCTATAATTGGCTTATATATAATGTGTATCTTCATGTTGCCAATACGCGGACATACAATTTTAAATTGCTATTTAGCAATGGTCTTCATGTTTTTATATATTCAGACCCTCCAAGTCAAAAGTTAAATTGCGCCTATGATGATATGAGTAAGCTTTTAACAATTGTCAACAACAAAACAAGAAGTAAATATTTGTCTACAGTCGTTTGAGCCAATCTCTATGATAGGTAGATGAAGTAATATAGTGGTGATCTTATCTCTTGGAATACGTTTTTTGTAACAATTTATTTTAACAATTAAAACTATTATCTGCTATGATGGAAGTTTGGGTAAATAGAAGAAATTCTCCTGAATAATATAATAAGAAAATATAAAAATGATATATTTATGTCAGCTATCTTAGCATTTTAATATAAAATAAATAACTAAACAAATCAAGAAATTATTAAGAAAATAAACAAAACAAATAAAAATATAATATAATATAAATATATAAAAAAAGTGTTGTAATATATAAAAAAAAATATATCTTTATATATATAATATATATTAATGAATAACAAAAAAATAATGAAATATTTTTCAATTTAAAATATTCTCAAGGTACCTTCGACCATATCACCAGACGTCACATGTGGCAGGAGGGTTGAGATGCAGCTTGCACAATACCATCCATGGCCACAGTCCGACAGTATGTATTGCGCCTGGTCTGGTACATATTGAACATGACGCATACATCCAAGACACTGACTTCCAGTTAGATCAAGTAAAGAATTGTTTGACATCCATTTACCTTTAATAAAAATTGTATATTTTAATTATAAAAAAAAAAAATCTTCAATTTACTGTATCATTATTAATATTTACCATCTCCTAGGTTAACATGCATTATATGGATGGGCTGTGTTGTGGGAAATTCTGCTTTGCAAATTCCGCACTTATCTATTGAGTCGCACACTCATCACAGCACCATCCGTGACCGCAAGGCACCAAAATGTTGGCCGACTTTACTTGGCTCCAACTTTCAAGGCAAACAAAACATCTGTCTACAGGGTCACCTTTAGAATAAAAAAGTATAAGTGAGTTTTATTTTTCAATTCTATTTAAGAGGACGTTACAGGACATATTTTGTTGTCTCCATCTTACAAGTGTGTATCATAACAAATTGTAAGCTCGATAGAACACGTTTAGCTTTGTTAGTTTAAAAAATAGATTAAATTTGCCCTCTTCTACTATTTAAAGCTAAGTTTATTGTATGGCATCTTGTAGGCTTTGCATTATATTTTAACTTTAAAGTGAGCTATGACTATTTTAATATGTGACATAAAATTTACAATTTTAAAATTAAAAATAAATATTAATATTATAACAAATACATTTTTATAACTTGCTTTAAAATTAAAATTTAATAAAAAGTCTATGAGATACTCTACAAAATAATCTTACCTTTACATTTTATGAGGTAAATTCACTCTAATTTTTAAACTAGTATAGCTAAACATGATTTTTTGAGAGTAAAATTAGGTATGTTACGCACTTCTAAGACGAAGATAACAAATATCAGTGTGTAACGTCCTCTTAATGGAAATTATTATAATAATAATAACTTGCCTTCAAATGTAGGGATATCTAAATCAGCTGCCTGGTGAGCTGGTTGAGTATTTTGTTCTGAAACTAAATGGAAAGTTATTAAGCTAATGTTTCAGTATTATAACATTTAAAATCAATCTACCGTCAACAAAAGCATCATCTATGCCAAGCTCAACTATTTCATAGACCTCTTCCTCCGCTAACGTATCATTGATATGTGGCTGTTCAACTTCAAAACATATTAAATTGTAGAATAAGTGAATATTTATTCATAATAGTTTATTTTATTTTATTTTTAAATTTGTTAGAATAATATATAATCTGTAATACAGTTACAATAAGCTTATGGGCATAGAAGAATAAATTACAAAATGTTAGTACTTGGGTGGAGAATCGCCCAAGGGTGACACTCCAACATTTTATTTATAGAAATACTCAAAGGCATACTTTCGTTTTCTGGCTGATCAATGGGCTCATTTCGGTCTTCATTATTTGCTAATCAAACAAACAAAAAAGTCATATTTTGTTAAGACAATATATTTTTTATCATATTTTATTTCTATATGCTTACCTTGAATCTGGATTGGCACCTCAATATTGTCTGTATTCCCTATAATATTTATATTTAAAGTATAGTAACTAGAGTAAATAATGTATTTTTAATTTAAATGTATAGTTGTATATTACCGAGAAGATGGCGACCTTCAATTATTCTAAGGTTACCACCTGGTTGTTGGCGCACATTTGGATGCCGGACCATTCCATGGTTTTCTGGAACTGCTGCTGCCCGTTGACGACCACGACCCCTCCTACCTCTACCAGCACCACGAATGTGGAATGGTGGCAATACAGGTGGCAGAGGCTGAAGTCCAATCATTGGTAGCTGTTCAGGAATATCTTCGAGAAGGATTTCTATAATTCCATTTTATTGTAATTTAGTTAATACACCCAATTGAATTTATATGGTACCTACCATTAGCTAAAGGGCCTATTTGCATGTCTATATACCCTCTCACCGAATAAGACACTCTTCTTAAATATGCCATTGTGTCATAGCGGCCATAGCGTATGTTCCGTAGAGCATCAGCCAAAATGCAGTTATTTGTGTCTCTGCTAGACACAAAAGATCTTCGTACCTTTAAAGTTTGATTTATTAAAATTAAAATTAATTTCAAAAATGTATGCCATATATAGTTAGTTATCTCACTTGTTGGCCATTGATTGTTTGTAATGTTTCCCTCCGTACTCTACTTTCAACCGATCGTAATCGATCTGCAAAAAATTATAAAAACCAATCAAAATTCTAGCTTTTGCCAACTATATATTTTTATTAAAATTCAATTACCGTAAAAAGACCAAACTGGGGGATGTATGCCTATGGTGGACTTAAGCATACTGTGAAAACTTTCCACAAAGTTGTTTGTACGAATGTTTACACCATAAACGGAAAACCCGGATGGACGTACTGTTGTCAACCAGTATTGTCTGACATAGTCCACTAACTGAACAATACGGTTCAGTATGCCCATACGTGTTGCCAATCTTGTGATTGCTAGAAAACCCCCAAGAATGTGGAAGTCTTCTGGCAATTCTGGCATCTGTTGTGGTGGCAAGTGTGGTAAAGACATATCTATATATAAAAAAATGTTAATATTAATGTAAGAATTTCTCATATCACTAGATCCTAATCCATCCGCCATTAATTGTTATTTCTTATTACCATTTTCAGTATTGTGGCAGCATGATGGTTTTCACGAAAAATGTCACCATGCCATGGGTCTGGACAAAACGTAAAATGCTCTGCAAACAAATAGTGCATTTGAGAATATAATTCTTTATTGACTAAGGTAAATCACAAATGCGGAAATATATAAAAATATTGGTGAACTAGAAAACTTTTTTTATACATATATCTGTTTCATATCTAGATTAAGAATCCAAAAAAATACTATACAATAATAAAAACATTAATGCACAATTTGTTATTACCTGGCAAAAATGGAACCAGCACCCGATCAATTGGCATTCTGGAATCACTATTCGTATTGCATTTCGCATGGCTGTTTCAAAAATCTGATACAATACTTACATTTTGCCAGTCAAAAATATCTTCTGGTAAATTATTTCGCACATATTGCCACAGTCCTATAGACGTTTCTGTTCTACGATTTAATAAATGCGTATACCACAGGAACTGACTTGAATTACAAATGTAAATTGAAGAAAATAAAATTTAAATAAACTAAATATGTAAGTAAATTGATTATCTAATGTTAACATATCTCTTACGACATTATCCAAGACAGCGTGGATTGTGATCAACTGCTCGGCATCAGCAGGAACTCGCGGAATAACACCAAATGTACCATCAATTGCCAAGACTCTTGCTTCACGTAGGTATGGAGCAATGTGTCGTATAAATGTCAAATTTAAAAAAATCAATCCTCCAAAAACCAATTCTTCATTGACTACGAACTCCAAGTTTCCATGGAAGAATGGTGCATTATCGTCTACTGAATAAAGTAGACGGTTTTGCCATGTTGGTGACACAATAATCTCTCCCATGGCCCTGAGATTATCTGGTGTTGGGGGATTCACACTTCGTCGCACATAGCGCATTGCCCGTAGTGCTTGCTCACGAGACACCTCTATAGCTGCATTTGGAAATCTAAAAAATTGTTATTCATGTATGAGTACATTTTGACATAATTCTAAATGAAGTATTTAAGTAATTTTGTAAATTTGTTTACCTCCTCGCTTCTTCTTCCAGAATTGTCCGTGCAGGTGTCCCCTCTGTTAAAGCACGCCGTCTCATTGCATCGTAGAATGCCCCAATCTCTATATCATGCCCTACATGATGATTGTGTGGTTGATACATTAGAATCGGACTATTTTCTGGAAATAGTGACATTGATGCAGTAGCAGTACATCCCCGTTCGTAACGCGAACATCGAAGCTGTCTATAAGGTTATTTTTAAGTATATAATCATATTAAAGTCATAAATTATAACCAGTGTACTCAATATTAATGCATTATATTTTATAAGTATTCAATACTAACCGTCGATTAGTGGATTGATGATTTTGCACATATGTGAATCCAACATCATCAGCATATACCAAGTGACCTCTGAGCCCTGGTACTCTCCTTGATGGAGCTCCTTCATTGCCAAGAAGAATATCGATCACTCTATGAGGTGACCGAGATCTCGACCTGATTCTTCCACCATGTTCATCTGATGAATTGTGTACATACATTTTTATATTGAAAAATTATAAGCAAATACTAGTTTAACATTTGTTTTAAATTTACAAATAATTTTTTTTTGTCACTAAAATTTTGAATTGATTATTGAGTAAATAACATATTTATTTTATGTATATTATAATTTATTATGTAAATTTAAATATAGAAATATAATCATTAATGATAAATTATTTTTATTAGCTCTTAATAATTAAACTAAACATTAAAGATATTTGAAAATTAATTTTAATACTATGTTACCACTGATCAAGTTCAAAAATGTTTAAATAATTATTTTGACTTACCTGCCATACTGGTAAATCTTGAAAAAATCAAACAAAATCAAACCAAAAGACACTTAACTGTTTACTTACAACTGAGTTGACGCTAATTAAGACTGTATGACATACGACTGGTGGCTTTTATAGAAAAGTGTTATCCCCCTCTTATAAATCATCACGTAATAATTTGGAATGCCAATGATAAATTCTTAAAAGTTTAAGGGGCTAATGGTTCTATAGGTACTTTAGAATATTTATACAAGCCAAGTTAACTTCTTCGAAAGGCCGAGTAGACGGAGAAAGTATACATTTGCTTGATTTCAAGAATATTCCAAAATATTTGGAAACTCGAAAATCGGAAAATAATATTTTATGGATTCTGCACTTCCAAAAACCCTAGTCTATGTAGACTGTAGAGAAATAATATGAATAATAATTCTCTAAATTGCTGCCTGGTACGAAGAAAGACGTTTCAATGTGTAGTTAATATCAACCTAAATCTAAATCTTCAGTACTTACGTATAACAAATTTATTACTTATAAACCACGAACTGGGTATACAATAATTACAGCTGTGCAATACTTGGGTAGAGTTGACTAATTCTTAGGATTCCATATTATCGTAATACATACTACGTAATTGACCAAGTTCATATGACCCAGTCATATTTTATGCAGAACATTTTACATGTCAACTGTAAATCGCGTACACGTATTCAATGTATTTTGTGGCTAATTTACCAACTGTACATAGGTACCTAGTACTACCTACCTAGAAAGATTATTCTGAGAGGAGACGGTCTGCCAGCAGGCCCGGATAGACCCGGCGAGTTACCGAGTTAAACTCGGTGGGCCGCTTAAAATTTAGACCGACTTAGTAATATATAATCGAAAATATTTGAATACCCCAAACTCTGTATTACTCTTAACAGCTCAAAAATGTATATAAATATGAATTAATGACTTTATATTATTGAAAAATGGGCCGCTAACATTTTTAGGGCTGGTTAAAATTTTAAAACTCGGTGGGCCTATACCTTCTCTATACGGCGCTGTCTGCCAGCCTAAATATATTTTATTAAATCCCTATTATAATCAGTGGCGTAGCCAGGATTATGAAAGCGAGGGGGTTACTTTCATACTTTTTAATAAAGTTTTAAAATGTGCTTTTTTTAGTAGATTCATGAAATAACCTGCGTAGACGTAAAATACTCAAAATTACAATCTTTAAAAGTTCATAACCTTGTAACTAAGTTAAGTAAACAAATTCTGATTGCATCATTGTACTTAACTCATTGAAATACATATATAGGTTCTCGAAAAAAATCAAGCTAAACTGCATTATTTCTAATGATTTCAGACGTTTATTTGAGATATTTTAAAATATTTGTAACTTTTCAACTTTTCTGGTAGAAAATATGCTTAAGCAACATAAGCTCATAAGCTTCGATGGCCGATGTATGTTTTTGAAAGTAAATTGGATTTATCTAGTTGGTACTTTTAGGAGGTCGAATTTGAAAATGTATTAAAATTGTTTGGTAACCAGCATGGTTATACCGTCCTCACTTGGATTGTATTTGAATATTTTATTAATTAAAATGTCTATAAATTTCAATAAAAAATTATTTATCCAGTCAAAAAACTTATAAATGTAATTCGTAAGTATCTATTTTAGTTAAAATATTAACGATTTATAGACACCATGATTATTTTTTATAAGTATTTTAAGATAATTGAAACTTTGAAACTTGATAAATATTTTTTTTTAAATAATAATAATACGGGCAATGGGGGGACTTCAGTCCGTTAGCCCCCCCCCTGCGGTTGCCACTGAGGCAAACCTACTGGTTACTGTTATATTTTATAAATTTCAAATGTACTATACTAAAGTCAGAATGTCAATAAAATTGTTTAGACATTTGAATAATAATTATTGTAAATATTCTCAAAATTGATTTATTGGAAGTTCTTTGGGGGGATGCACTAACTTTCCATTCTCTGGATAATTATGTTTCAAAATATAAATTTATAGATTTGTTCAACCTACTTTTTGATTTTTTCTGACAAGGCCAATCGATTATCGATGTTTTTTCAATAAGAATCTATGTACTCATTATGGTCCTGATGCTCAAACACGATTTCTTAATTTTGGCAATTGTACGTTTTGAATTTCCACCCCTCAATTCATTGACGCAAATAGGGGAGGGGGGCTTGGGGCATAGGCGGAGCTTGATAAATTTAGTTGGGGGTCTCAAGCCCCAGATTATTTTAATTATATATTTTAACCTATGTAGTTGGAAATAATCTTAATTCTTAATACAAATATTAACAAATTTAAAATAGACTAAAATATATGAATGTATTCCATGCTATATTACTATTACAATATTAATACAAATACAGAAAAAATTTTTTTAATAACATTAGAAATTGTATTTAAATGTCTTTAGACTGAAAAAACTAAAAACAACAAGTTAACATAAATGTTCTTAAAACTATACTTTAAGTGTCTTACTTCTTGTACTTAAATAATAAAATAATAAGTTACCTATGAACCATAAATTAATTTAGTGTTAACACTGTTATTCGTTACTAAAACTATAAAATAATTGAACACATTTATTAGTCATAGTCAACATAGTGAAGTTGTCGGTAGGTAATTTATTTTATATGGTTTCGGTGAACATCGACATTCGACGTATTATATGTTTATATACATGCATACGATATACCAGTATATTATTATTCATAATTCTGAATTACGAGTTTATTTACGATCGTTATACAATTACAAGTGACCATATGATTTGTTTTTTTAGGTATTTAGAAAATACATTTCTTTCAAAAATATTAATTTCATATTTCAGTTACCATAAACCTATAGTTTCGTTTTTAAAGTATGATGATGCAAGTGAAGGCCACTCAGAGCAAAATTCACTGAAGTAATTTATACACAATTATAACTAAGTATATTGTAAAAGTTATTAATTTATCAATATAGAACGAAAAAACCTTATATTTCGTTTTATTAATTTGTTGTGCCCGTCCGGGTTGTTCCGTTCGAACGTTGTTTTTCGGTAGTGTGAGGTTCAAATTTTTTAGAGAAAGTACAACAAACAATTATAAGAATTTTTATACCAATATAATTTTAAAATGAGTCGAAATATTTAGTTCAATGTACAATAAGTTAATGGTCGTCGAGACGACGTACAGTTTTAAGAGTACTGGATCGACTAACTGCGGCTCGCTCGCGGATGTCGCGTAGCTATATATTCTCAGAGCCGCCTACACATTATGCATTATCGACAAACTACAATAATATACTCTTATATTTAATACAAAAGACATATACTATATACTAAAAGCTAATGCGTACATAATAAATTTTCGCATTGTTGAAGTTTTCACTTCTGTCATGTGATCTTGGCACTCACAATTTTTTTTTTTTTTTTTTAATCTTTTTTTACGCGTAACGTCTATGGTAAGACGAAGTTAACCTAACCGTCACCCAGCGCGGCTGTACAAAAAGTGGTGGAAGCATTTTGAACAAAGGTAATAGAACAGAGTGCCGCGCGTTTTGCTATGTTCGTGAGCGGCGATAAATTAATGTCATGCCATTAATGAAAAAATTTCGATTTTAGATATTTTCCTTTAGTTACACTGAAAACCTACCTTTGTGCCAAATTTCACGTTTCTACCTATTCGGGAAGTGTCTTATAATTTTAATGACCAGTCGGTCAGTAAAAAAATTGCAAATTTTGAAATCCTCCCATTTTTAAATGGCTTAATATTAAGGGCTAATTTTCTTAGAGCTTCCTAAGCTACTCTAGATTAATCTGTGTTTTTAATTTCAAAAGTTTATCTTAAGAGGAAACAGAGATATATAGGTTACAAAACCGGGCGAATTGGTTTGTGTAAAGATACACTGGCATTGTTGGAACTTGGCGGCGCACTGCCGTGCGCTCAGATTATTATTATATTTATAATTCTTTTATTTATTTTGTGTTTATATTACTGTCATTACAGTCAACTAAATAGATTTAAGCTTACTAATGTAATAAGTAATAACTATTAATATGTTATTGAGTTCATCCCGTTTAAATTAAAATAAATAAATAAATTAATAATGCTAATATTATCAAATATGGTAATATCAATTGATATTATAGTTTATCAATGATAATAACATAATATTAATAATATCGGAGTAGTTTGATCTACTTTCGTAGTTGTATATAATCGGATAACTTGTATTCGTAGCATTTTACATTCGGAGTAATATGTTCGGAGCATTATATTATCGTGGCAGTGAACTATCGTGGCAGTAGTAGCAACCCGTCCCAAACGACGATGATACTGTTGGTCACGTCGATGAAGTGTGCGACAATGGCACTTCCGTCGAAAACGGCGAATTGGTCGACGAAGGCGCGGAGACGTCGGAACGAATATTCAAATAGGCCGGCGCGGGCAAAACTACGTTCGGCACCCGTTGTCGCGGCGTGACAACGCGGTACAAAACGACAAAACTATAACACGTCGTGGCTGACACGTTCGTACGATGTAGGGCGGACGGACGGAAAAGCACGTGGACGCGTGAGGCGGATTTCGCAGTGCGAATGTCGTACTGGTGACGACGAAATACAAAAAAAACACAATTAAGCGGCAACGACCGCGAGGCGGGTTCACTCGTCGTCGAACGGACGGGCGAAAAACAAACAAACGAAATATGTGGGTGACCACGACTTGAGGTCGCACAGCGAATAATCGGACAGGCGACGGATACAAAACAATAAGTCGTGGTGTCGGCACGGACGGCCGGAACTAAGATCGCGTAAACGCTCGTACGCGACAAGTTCGTGAGCAGCGAGGCTCGGGTGCACGGAACAAAAAAAATGGCGGTATTAACGGCGACGGCGCACCGGGTCGCGTTGGTCAGAAATACGAGGTTTTAACCCAAAAAATGCCAAGACGGCGGAGACGCGACACTTGTGTCCTAGACGGATCAGAAACGACGACAAAAAGCGATAGCGACGGGCGGCTACGGCTAGACCGCGATGGTCGAGTCCCCTCCCCGGGGGTACAAAGTTCGCTCGCACAGTTTTTGGCGGCGGAGCAGCAGGGCGACAACGTAGCGACGTAGACGATGTCGCATACGACCGCCAAATTCAAAAACAAAACTGGATTGTATACCCAACAACATTATACTATGTATGTTTGTATTCAATCCTCCAAATACAAACTTCAATTTTAATTGTGCGGTCTTAAGATTATCAACATTTATTATGTATTCACCTAGGATCATAACATATTTTAATAACTTATAGAATATCAGTTCTACAGCAAATCCTATCTTCCACTGTTAAGTATTTAGATGACTAGCCTGTATAATAAGATGTTATTTTCCATACATAATTTAAATTATACACATAGATAATAAATAATAATTATGACAAATCTATGACCACAGTCTTAGAAAATAATTCTATCTTCTAAGACCGTGTCTATGACTATACAAACTAGATATTATGGTATTTCTTTTTGTCACGGACTAAGAATAGATAGTATCCATGAAGACCATAGAGTACTCTTTATAGTTATTCTATGATGAAGACTCTAGTCTTCACGATAGTATCTTAGTCCGTGTTTTTGTGTATACCACGATTGTAGATAATATATATGGGATATCTACAATCATGCTTTGGTATACCAGGTATATCTATGATAATATAAGGTATTATGGATTATAATAACTACATGCAATGTTTTTAGAAAAATTGATTAATCATGCCTTTTGCAAATGCGTCCTAATTGAAAAATAAAATATTTGTTTCAAATTAGAATACATGGCAATATTTAAATATAATATATCCTAGACTGACAAATCATCTCCGTTCAGAATCGTTTTTCGTATACAATGATACCTATCATTGCATTCAAATGTAACCTACCCTAGTCCGAGGTCTACCCCACCTCCTAATGTACAGCAGAGCGGTACCCACTTGCCGACTTTTTTTTTATTTTTATTTCCATATTAGTTAAGTATTATTTTCTCAAAAACTTATTGAAAATGTTATACCTACTAAGATTTATGCTTTAAATGCTTTAAATTTATGAATATATAAATGTATAACTAATAAAACATGTATTTTTTGAAAATCTGAGATAGTTTCTCTACAAATTAATATTTTATTTTATTTATTATTCATCTATATAATGATTTTAAATTTGTTTTTTATGATACATTTTTCTTTTAATATATATATTTAGTTTAATTTTGATATTTTTTTTTTTGCATTTTTATGATAATATTTTTAAAATTGTCAATATTGTTTATTTTGTTATGTATGTTATACTATTATTACAACTACTATTCCATCTGATTTTTATATTGTTACGTTAAAAACTGTTATATATTTTGCTTTATTTTTTAATACCTATGTTATGAAAGTTATAATATTAAGTATTGAAATGTAATGTTTTTTACTCATTTCTGATATTTATAAGGTACCTACCTACATAATATTTATTACATTTACTTTTAATAATGATACATCTTGTATTTGCTTTTATCGCGTAATTTTGAATATTGCAGTTTGTTTTTTATTAGTATGCTTCATTTGCTTCAAACTATGATGGTTATCCTCTAATGTAGATAACTGTAATTAAAACATTAATATTCTTCAAAGATTATAGTCTGACTAATTTATCATGCTTTCAAGCTAAAAGTATGATGTAGTATAGTTATTATGCTTATTTATTATTTTATTTATAATTTATACAGGTAAATAGATCTTGTTCTAATGTATCACTTTTACTTTTAGACGTGATCACTGAACAGTGTAATGAATTTTAAAGACTAAGAATTCAGTTTTATTCATTATCAAAAAGATTTATTCACAGTAACAATAATATATGTAACAAGTTTGATACTTTTACATGTACATATAGATATAATAGTATAATAAAATATAATAATAAGAAAATGCTATATAAAATTGTTATTTCGTGGTTTTATATAATATGAACACGTGATATTAATATTCGACAAGTATACTCACAAACATGTATAAGATATAATGTGTTATTTTAATTACTCACAGTTTTGTATATACGTAATTGATGGGATATCTTATTATTCGGTAATCGTATGCCGTGCGACAGCGGCGATAGTGATAGCGACAACGGATATAAATATATATAAAGGTATACGGGTACGGTCACAGCGACAAAAAACACGTATCTATAGTGCGACGGCACGGGCAATATACGGGACGCGATAACGACAGCGGACTGTGGCGCGGCGGACAACACACTACAAACACGTGTCTAGTCGGCCGATTGTTTCTCGCCGTCCAATAGCCGTCGTATAGAGGCCGATTGGAGACCGAGAGCTTCAGTAGCCAGATACTAGACACGGTTATAACGTGTCAGGAAGGATGATTTTCGAGTCGATATGGTAGGCCTTTTATCAATGTCCCATGAGTGGTATCCGCGGTAGACGGGTAAGGGCGCACTACTGTTTCACTGGTTTTGGTCGTCATGTAATACCGCTATCGGGACGGAAAAATGTAAAAGAGCACTACATATAATACTTTAACTTATACTATTGGTTTTGGACATTTTGAACTAATTAATTCATGATAATGAATTAATTAATTGATCATTGTCTAAAACACTTTGCCCGTATGAGCGCTCTATTGTTGGTTTTTAGCGTGAAATGATTGTAATGCTGTAGATTATACGCTATGAGCGATAGCGTTGTATTCATTACAACAGTAAGAAAAAAACTGCTAGATTGCCTTAAAGACAATCCATCAATTATCAATATATTAAGGCACTCATAAATACAATGAGTTAAATTTTGAAAAAATATTTTATTTCACAATATGGTAAAGAAAATTATATTTTGATATGAATATTGTGTATACTGTGTTTTAAAAAAGTGAGTAAAAACTGGGGTAAAAAATTTAACAATAAATAAAAAACAAGAAGTCTGAAGTGACTGATACGTCTGTTTAGCCAACTAATAGCGGACTAATCTCTTATCTAATCTTATCAGTTCGTATGGCCACACTCTCTCAATCAAGGCACTCTGTATATAGTATAGCATGTCCCCCGTTTACTTATATTGTATAGCATACAATATACACATGCACATATATATATTAGGTTTTATTAATTCGCTTAAATTTCACTTACCTATTATAGCCACCTCTTTGGCGGAAAACAAAAAAAGTATTTTCTATCACATCTGAATTAAATCTACTAGTGAGTAAATAGGTATATCCTAACTTACATTGCTGAGCATATATCATCATAATTGAGTTGATTGTCCAAATTATACCGTCAAAGCATTGTGGTCTGGTATCCTGTCGTTTTTTTGTTATTTTTTTCTCAAGTTTTTTAATCCAATTTCTCGCTTCGAGTAAATATTGCAATTGCTGAGGACGTTCTTGAGAAATGGCACACTTTAACGGATTTGGATTGAATAAACTATTACTGTTTAAAAAACATCTAATAGATTATTTAAATCTTTTATCATTTCCATGGTATGAGGTGCAGTTTTAGATTTTAGCTGTTAAGTGAGGATACACGATTCCATTGTAGCCGACATGGAATTACTATACAGTTGCATGGCAAGTTTGCAGGACATTAATTGGAATGGACCAGGATTTATATGATTGTTGGTAATTTTTAAAAGTGAACGGCTTGTTCCACTTTTCTTGTCCAATTCATATGTGTCTTTTAAATCTTGAAAAGATGTTTCATTTTATTTGTAAATAAAATTATTTTTTATGGAATTGTTTCTTAAATTTTTATATAAATGAGGAACATCAAATATTGAAAATACCTATCTCCCTCTAATTTCAATGTATGATTTATCTTTAGTCATGTTTAAATCTTTTTGTAGTGCTGAAACATTATTTGTTCCTTGATCGCATACCATTGATAAAACTGTAAAGCCACACTCGAATATTTTATTAATTTATTGCTTCTATCAAAAGTTCACTTAATATTTTATGACTCACTGATATTGATGGTAAAAAATACGCAAAAGGCATTTTTCACTTTGAATATACTCCTCTTATCATAAACAATAATGCTTGACCAGCCAATGTATTTGATCTACCTTTAGTACAAAGATCTTCGTAAACCTTCTATAAGATCAAGAAACTTGGAATATTCAAGGTAATTTTTAATTTTCATTTCGTCAAACACTAATGTACAAAAACGTTCCTCTTCAGTCATAGTATCAGCTTTGATTTTTAATCGTTTTAAAATTCTCAAATTGAAACCAGTCTTAAACTTAGAACTCCCAATCCAACGACGTATAGTAGATAATCCAGGTAAAATAATTTGTTTAGAGTTTCTTAAAAATTTATAAGCTGAAGGTGATTTATAAAATGCAAATTGTTTTGGAAAATGCTTCGGAATAAAAGTTTTTTTTGAAAATAATACTTTTAAAGTTACATTATCAGTTTCAAATACTTTTGGGACGGCCGATTTTATTAAATTACGTTTATTGAAAGTAAAATCAGTATCGGAGAAATGTAACATACATAAATGTTTTTTTTTTAACTCTTCGAGATCAAAATCAATGAGCTTAATATTACCTGTATTTTGTAAACATATTAAAAATAAGTAATAATTAAAATAAGTAACGGGATAAATATATTATAAGGATATTGTTATGGGCTACGAGATATCTATAAGATATCTACGAGATTACAAGGCTAAGTTAGTATGACCATGCCTCGTGTCAAGGGTAATGCGGATGCTACTATGACCATGACACGTGTCGGGATAGTAAGCGCACCAATAATTACTGTGCACTAATTATGCATTTGAGATGTTATTGCACATTCTCAAATTCGTGTCCGAATTTGCAACAACAACAACAAGGACACCTGGTTTTACCCAGAAGGCGACCACACGACGTAAACAAGAGACGCACCACAATATATAAGGGAGCCCGAAGACCAGCAACGGCAGATGTACCAAAGCTATCAACAACTGAGCACTTTCACGTCACTCGGCCACTTATTTATTTGTTACATGTATTTTGTTTATATGCAATAAAAACATATTACGTTATTAAGTTTAACTTTCATTCAAATTAACCATTTGGATTCAAATCTGATACTGGCACGCAACAATATCGAGGAAAACAATTACCTATTTTAATTTCTTATATTTTATGTCTCATAAATATTTTTAGTGTACCATTGTATACCAATAAATGTAAATAACTTTTTTATGTGTATACATAATGTTTAGTTTATTAAATTTACAGTAATATACATTTATAAAATTCAATATAAAATAATACATATTTGAGGTTAAAAATACAAGGAATCTTGAAAAATTCAAGAATAAAAAATAACTAAAGAGTATCTATACTACACGCAGATACATCAGTACATGAATATGTCTTGTTTTTACTGAATATAGTTGACATAAGAATGTTAATGTCAATTTGGTATTAGAATAAAAAAAAAATAAAATAAAAAATAGTAAAGATAAAAAAAATAAAAAATAGTTAGATTAAACTAATAATATAATATATTTTTTTTTGTTATTATTTTTTTTTATACATTTTTACATAGCAACCGGTTGCTATAACAACCATTTGCTATACACAATCGCCGTCTCAAATGGTGACATTCTAGGTGTCGGACAAATTAACAGAATGACCCCCAACCATAAGACATATACATGTCAAAATAAATTATTTTATATTATTTTAGTACCTATAAACAATAAAATTAAAATTTATTTTTTTCTGATTAACTTAATAATATTGTTAGAATCTGTTTAAATAAACGTAGGTAACAGGTCCACTAAATGAACACTTCACTGTTTTCTTTAAATAATAAGGCATACATTCATTAATATAGTGATGTATTTAGCTTAACACCATGTTGAACTTATAATAGAGCAACACTGTAAATTGTATTATCATAGGAGCAATATTCAATTTGTTAAAATGATAAAATTTTCCCTCCATTAATTATCACCATGGTTTTTATCAAATTATTTAATTTGTGATTTTTTTTTTTAATTTGTTAAGAACGTATAACGTTCTTAATTTTAGCGTTAGAGGTTTAGACAAGGTAAGTTTCGATAGAGTTAATGTTCTAATACATATATTTAATTGGTTTTAAATATTTTTCTTATTTTTCTTACTGTTTAATTACTGTTTAAGCACTGGTGTTAACAATCAACAAAATGCCATTAAATGAACAGTGTTCATTAACTGGTTTTAAATTTTATTTGTTGTATCCAGTAAATGAACAACTGTTTATTTACTGGGTTTACTCACTCATAAAACTTAAGTCCTGTGAATGAACACTTGACATTTTGGAGAAAAAACACAACTACTTAGCTAGGTGCATTTAGCTTTTTAAATTGCTTTAAAGTGTTATAGTATTTAACTAATAGAAATATTATTAATTTTTTTCATTATCCAAATATTAATTTTATAGTTTAAACATGAGTGAAATGGAATCATCTGAAAAATTAAAACAAAGGAAGAAATATAAAAGATTTCAATATACCCATAATGATTTGGTTAATGCAGTCGAAGCTATTGTGAGTAAAAAAAAATCACTCAATCAAGTACACAGGGAAACAGGAATACCTAAAGCTACTCTTAGTACCAAGGTAAATAATAAAGTTCCTTTAGAACGTAAAATGGGACCACCATCTGTTTTATCAATTGACCAAGAAAGTCAAATAGTAAATTGGATAATGTCAAATGCTAAAGTTGGCTTTCCAGTTCACCCTGAACAATTAAAAGATTCAGTACAAAGTGTTTTAAAAGAATCTCCTAAACAAAATTATTTTACTAATAATCGACCAGGTATAAAATGGTTAAATTTGTTCTTGAAAAGACATCCAGAAATTAAAAAAAGAAATGCTGAGATTATATCTAAAGCCAGAGCTAAAGTAACGGAGAGATCTATTCGGTATTGGTTTAGTGATGTTAGATTATATTTAGAGGGAGAAGGTAGCTTAGATATACTTAATGATCCACAAAGGATTTTAAATTGTGATGAAACTGGCTTACAGTTATGCCCGAAATCTGGTAAAGTCTTAGGACCTAGGACAATGAGTAATTTTTATGAAGTAGCTAGAAGTGCAGAAAAAGAAAACATTACAGTCCTCTGCACTTATTCTGCAGATGGAAAATCACTACCTCCAATGATTATATACCCATACAAAAGGATTCCTTTGCACATTGCTCAATCTTTGCCAGACAATTGGGCAATTGGCCGTTCAGATAGTGGATGGATGGTATCTGCCACTTTTTATGAATATGTTGCAAATGTAGTTTATCCATGGTTAGTTGAAAATAAAATAGAGTTTCCAGTCATTTTCTATGTTGATGGTCATAAAAGCCATTTAAGTTTGGAACTTTCTCAATTTTGTTGTGATAAAAAAATTCATTTGTATTGCTTGTTGCCAAATTCCACCCACATATTACAACCTTGTGATGTTTCCATATTCAAACCTTTAAAATCTTATTGGAAAGAAGTTACCAGAGCACATAATTTAAATTCAAAGAGTCCGATCACAAAAAATAATTTTGGTATAATATTTAAAAAAGCGTTTGATAAAGTTAAACCAGAATCGATCATAAATGGATTTAGAACATGCGGGCTATATCCTTTTAATCCTGATGCTGTGGACTACAATAAATGCATTCCTACAAGGATAGCTGAACTTCAACAACCAGAGGTCTCATTTTCTATTCCAATTTCAAATGACTATCTTGTATGCAAAAATGTAATCAATTATATTTTAAGAGACCACGAGTTAGAAGATGTTATAAGTAATAATACATTGTTAGCCAAAATATGGAATGAATGCAATAGTAAATGTGATGATAATATTATTACCAATTATAAAACAACTCAAGAGTTTAATATCTTAGACATGCCTATTGAAATTGAAGGGTCAACTTTCATGTTTACTGAAAATGAACTTGAATTATCAGGGATTGAAGAATTAAATGAAGAATCGTTGGTAACAAATTCAGAAAATTATATTATGGATTCAAATATAGATAATTTTAATTTGGACTTAGTTGAAAAAAAGAATGTATGCTCAAATATTTTTGGTAATGTAAAAAATTCAACAAATTTGTTATATAATATTGATAAAGTTGACAGTGAAAATATTTATGAAGAAGTAGAAAATAGAATACAACTTTCTGGAGTCATACAAAATAAAGAAACTGATGATCAAACCAAAAACTCAACTCAACAAATTTGGGATAAACATTTTAAATGGTCTAAAGAAGAAAATAGTGATTTAAAAAATAAAAATAAAACGATTCCTGTCCCTTATGCTATAACTTCAAGTAAATGGATGCTGATACAAAAAGAAAAAGAAGATAAAAAGCTAGCTAAAGAAACTCTAATATTAGAAAAAAGACATGCAAGACTGATGAAAAAAAACGAGACTGAAAATAAGAGAAAATCTAGAGAAATAAACAAAGTTCCTATTAATAAACCCAAAGTCATTAATACTAAAGATGTTCTTAATTTAGAGGAAACAAATTTTGAAGCACAAAAAATCAAAAAAACCCTGAATGTGGATGATTATGTCATTGTGATTTATGAGGGAGAATATTTTCCAGGAGTAATAAAATCTATAAAGAAATCACAATCCATGTATAAGGTAATAAATCCAATAGTATTAAAACCAATTAGGTAATAATTTTTTTTTCATATTTTAATATTATTTTATAGGTTAAAGCAATGGCCAATGGCTATGTCAGGACGTCATTGGAAATGGCCAGAGTAAGATGATTTGTGCTGGTTCAATAAAAATGAAATTATAGAAAAAATTAAAACTCCCAAATTTGTTCCTGATTTGTCAATTGATGAAATTACATATTCAGTTCCAGAAATTGATTTAATTAAACAAGTTCCTATTATTTAAGATATAACTGTATCCAATTATAATATAAGTTATATAATTATTTTTTATTTTATAATACTTTTATAATTTTTATTTTATATTATAGGAAAGTTACCTACCTATTAAAAAGAAAATGTTTTATGTTTTATTTTTAATTATTTTCAGTATTTTTATTTTATTTGTTTAAATATTTATAATTTTAATTTTAAATACTACAGTATTTATTATTATTATCTTTATTTAGTTGTTATATGTTAATGTTATTATATAGGTATTAACCAAATTACCATTTTTATTATATCGTTAAACTATTATTTTTTATTTTATAAGGATTATATAGGGAAGTTACCTGTTAAAATTTTATTGATTTTATAATTATTTTTATTAGTACCTAATGTGCAATTGTTTAAATTGTATGTATTGTAGTTTTAAATACCTACAACCTTTTTTAATAAATATTTTATACCTAAAACCACTTAAAATTTTAATAACTTCTATAGTTTTTGTTATTAAAATATCTCTTACCTTTTAAAAAATAGCAAAAAGGAAAGTAAAGAATTTAAAGAAAATATAATAGTAAATGTCAGTGTTCATTTACTAGAGTGTTGGTATTCATTTAATGGACGAATTTTTAATTTACTAGGAAAAAATGTTTTTTTTTTATGATTGACTTTTTTAAAACATAATTTGTTTTAACACAATAAAAATATGAATTTTATGTTGCATAACATTTTGATGTATAATACAAATATATTTTATGTCCAAAAATGTTAAAATCCATAGAGTTATTTAGTTGAAAGGTTTAAAAATCCTTAGGTGTTCATTCAGTGGCTCTGTTACCCCTGTTACTGTAGACGGTTCTACAAATAAAAATTATAATGATCCGAGTGTACCTACTTATTGCCAATTAAATCCTTTTAAAAAAATGTTGCTATATTTTTTGTAGTTAATCGTTTTATTAAAAAGGAAATTACAGTAAAGCACAGTAAACCCCTTATCTAGGCCAACTTCATTTTAACTTAATGAATATTCAGTATAAATAAAACATCCACGTTAGGCAAAGTTATGTTAAAAATATTTTATATTAATGGTAATTTTTAGATTTTAGCTAAAGCTTTTAGTTCTATTTCCGTAATCACATGTTTAAATTCTTTTTCAATAAGTACCCTATATGATCATTTAAATTATTTTTAATATACTTATTCAATTTAGTTTTAAGCAATTATTTGTTCTTATATTTTATTTGAATATACTTATCTGTAGTTTTTTTTATTCATTTGTTTAAAATAATCAATTTTGTATTATTCTCTATCTCTATCACAACTCACAAGCTTGCTTAAAATAGATAGATAAAATGTTGTATAGATAATGTATTATGTTAGTTTTTATTTATGAATAGAAAAAGAATATATATACCTATTGTTAATATTTTCCTACAAATATCATTTATAATTAGCGTAATGACAAACATGAAAAATTTGTCACAATTACAAATCGTTACAAATTAGAGACTTTAATAATTATTTTAATTATAGGTAATTATAAAATATATATTATTTCTACATTAAATATTACAAAGTCAATATAATTTTAGTAATACAATTTGTATTTGCAATCATGAACATCAGTTCAAATTAATAAGAACAATAAATTCACCAATATCAGTGTATCTAATCCGACTACTGTATTTAACAATTATTTTATGTATAAAATTAGTTAAGCTTATACCTAAATTCTAAATCCATTTTTTACATAATTCTTGGTTTTTGGGAAACGAAATAACCTTAATTCATCATAATCCCTAGGACTTTTTCCGCATCCATAATATGCACATACGTTCCCACTTTTCCGTGACATTTTTTTAGATTTAAAATTTCTCAATTTACAATTAAGATGATAATTAATACTATAAATAATTACTACAGTAATTATGGGAGATCTGTTTACTTTAAAGTTTGAACACAAACAATCTGTTAAATTAATATAAAATATTATAATAATCAAAAATAATAAACCTAGTTTCTTACTGAATTTACCCAGTTATAAATAATCGCTGAATCAAGCTCGTGAAAACTATACCATTGATTAAATATGTATATTTAATCAATATCTATACTTTATTAGTAGTGTACAATTTATATTTAGAAAATTATACTATAAACTTAATCAATAGTAAAACCAAAATAGTAAATACATAACAGTGCACTCAATAGTCGACCTCTCACACTGCTATAACTCCACCATTAATTATAGAACAGATTCTATCTTGACTGAGAATCGATAAAAAAATAAAAAATATATATCAAAAGAGTTGCAAAATTTTTTTATAGGCATGGCAAATTCGATCCTGGCTTCTGCGTTTTGTAACACCTGTCACTGACCATTGGACTAATAGGTAGACACCGCGCCAGGTGTCTGGCTCCCACACTACCAAATTTCTGGCTCCCATAGTCGTGATTTCAACGCTGCCATATTTTATCATTATATGAACTATCTATGTATATTTAATCAATGGTAATATTGTTCTGTCAATGAAATTAGGTTTTCTCATAAATTGGTGAGCTTTTCGATCATTTGATACTAACTTCATATTTAATCTTTTACGTGGATTCTCCATACATTTCCCATAAACACTATTAACGAGTAATTTCCAAAATGTATTTTCAAACTTATTATTTGCCAAGACCCTCATACTTGTGCATTTTCAACATAGGGGGCCAACCATTTAGATTGTGTGAACTTAATTATTTTGTGAATTTTTACCATTTTTTATCCATTATTTATTGCCTGCTTTAATAACCTATAATGAACGGCATAATTTTTTTTATTATTTAATGTTGTTAGCAGTTTATTAATTTTGGTATCGGTGGGACAACCAATCTGTGGTAAAAAAGGCAAATCGCAATGATCATCATGTAATTTTTCGGGATAATCCACATCCACTTCCAGTATATAACCTATAGGTGCATCATCATCTATTTTGAAACGTCTAATGAAAAATCATCACACCATTCAAAATCTTTGAGTGGTAAACTTGCAAGCATCGATTTACCATATAGATTAACACAATCAAAATACATTAAGTAAACGTGTGGGTTTTTCTCGTTGTAAATAATTCCGTCCACATCTGGTAAATTAGCCCTAGCGTATCGTCTTACAGATTGGCATACCCCACCCCTCACTCCACTCTCAATCATGAGAAGCATGGGGTACTCTTTTAAACTCTCAAGTTTTACACTTGTATAAAAAAGCATCGCGTCAAACGCAAAACCCGGTACAGTCAAATATTAAAAAGCGTCTAAATTAAAAGTTTTCAAACAGATATCCCTAACATTTTCAAATACATCGGCAAGTATTAAAACATCCGTTAATTAATATAAATCACTATACTCTCCTAGGGTTTTTATTTTAAATTTCTCCAAAACATTACATGCATGCATATAATCTTTTTTAGAAATATGATCGTCTGTTAATGAATTATAAAATTTAAAGTTGGTAATATTGTATCTTTAAATTTTGAATTACAGTCTACATACTCATATGGAAATATCCCTTTTCGAATAACTAAATCAATAACTATTGTAAAGTGTTTTGTAATTTCGCGAAACTTTGTTTTATCTTCACCTAAATTAGTGGCTAAATTTGAGAGTGATTCAGGTAAGAACATAAAAATGTCAACAAATTTTACATAAAAATTATTTCACTTCAATTTAGGATAAATATTCGAACATAAAGTGTTAAAACGATAAAATGGCCATCATAGGATAAATTATGGAAATATACTGGAATAAATTTAGGATTTTGTGCCAAAAAATTACACTCTAAACATAACGGTTTCAAATATTTGCCTGTAAAATATGAGTGGTCTCTAACTTTCATTACGGTTTCATTATTAAATAACCTTAAACAATGTACACATTTTGTTGAATTAATATATTGTGTTTCTTCTTTTTTTGTTAATTTAATCATCAATTTATTAGTTTTATACAAGTAATAGATATTTGTGGAAATGTTAATTATAGTGTTTATAAAATGCTTTGCTGCATTTTTACCCCTATAAATTATTGGTTTTCTCGGAATTTTAAATTTTTTTACTAACTCAATCGGGACAATATTATAATCAATTTTAACATACAACCCATAACTTATAGGTTCATGATAATGTGTGTTTTTAGTTTTATTTAATATAATATTATCAACTGGTTAAAAAAAACATTCAAAATCGGCATAAATTACAATAGGAATTCGGTCCGCCCGATTAAAATTTTTAAATTGTATAAATTCATCATCACGTGGTTCTATCATTACGGGTTTACAAAGTTTATGTTTTTGGCAAATTACTTTATGATCGTCAAGGGCATGTTGACCCCATGGTTTATTTTTATTGGGCTTATTACTATAAGTTAAAAAACATCGTTTACAAATAATTATTTTGTTATTATGTTTTGTTCTTTGTGATCTGATCAGTTGTGAGAAATTATTTATAAAACAATAATGGGTTGATACATTTGTGAAAAAAAAACAAATCAAAATGGTCTGATTTTTCTTTATTACTTACATGCAGTGGATAAATTTGATTTTTATCATCGCAACTATAAACATAAACGGATAATGGATATGTTATTAATTTTTTCAAATTTTTTTATTTGTTTGATTGGGGTAGGGTAATCAATACAATTAAAATTAAGTCCACTTTTTTTCTCTAAAAAATTAAAATATTTAATACTAAAATGGTTTTTATTTTTTTTTTTCATTAAATGTTGATAAGATTTCATATTTGAAACATTTATTGTCATAATTTTTAACGTTTATAATTGCTTTTTATCATAAATTATTTTTGGTAATTTTATAAATGATGAACCATCAAGTAAATTAACTTTATTGGTTCTTAATTGTAAACCGTCTAAACAAATTTGCCTCCAAGATAACCCCTTCAAAGTAAATGTTTCTTGCTCATTTAATAGTTTATCAAACATGTTTTTTAAAAGTGCTGTCAAATTAGAAGTTATAAAACATGCTAATATACACAACATGGCATATACTAAATCTACCAATAAATTAAATTTATATGATGATGATGAACATAATTCTTTTTACTTTAATTTAAAAAAAATGATTATGAGTTTAAAAATGATAATAAATCAACAATATTATCATTGTTTTTTAAATAAAAAGTTGTTGACCTATTATTTATAAATATTTCAATTTCAACTAAATTTCCCCCGTGGTGTTTAATCGATCAATTTTTTTAACCCGATTATATTTTGGCATTTTGATGAATTAAAACTAAAAATATAAAAATAGAAATATATCAAATTACTTATGCGTGTACTGTTGATTGTAGAAGATCATCGGGGTAATTGTACATTAGGTTAACTTGAAATACGTAATCTTTACTGAGTTCCGCATATAAATTTTGATCATCGCAAACAGTGGTATATTTTTGACATACTATACACCGACGCCTTTCGCTATATGTTTGTAGTACACTAATATATTTAAACATAAGATGGAACGCATCAAAACATATATTAAAAAGATTTGAACCATAATACTCCCGATTGAAATGACTTGCACATTCCAGTGAACAAAATATAATCTCGCACTTCCCTCAAAACAAAAGATGAATGTCGCTGAAGAAATTATTCATAAACTTCACGCTCGCTATGTGCAAACGGATATTTTGCAATGTGTTGTATTGTGTCTTTCGATAAATGCCTATTTTCGTCACAACTAAAAAACTAAATGAAATGGTTATACATTTAAAGTCACTATTTTATAGATAATTAACTTACAAAGAAATATTCACTATATAAAATATACTGCCTCTCTGAATCACGTATCCATGCTTGACTGATTGTGGGCATCAACTGATCAATGCACAGCTTCAGTTTGCGAATAACATTGTTTAATTGTTATAGGCTAATAATTGTGATTAACAATTTAAAAAAAAAATAATTTAAAATTAATTTAACTGCAATTGATCAGTAATTAATGTTAAAGAGTCGAATTTATTTAAAAATGAAACATAACATAATAAAAAGCAACACATGGTTTATGGATTTAAAAATAATTTAACTGCGTACAATCAGTAAATTTGAAAGAACCGAATTGATTTTAATAGATAATTTAATGCACACTGTACCGTTTTATTGTCAATACAGGCCAAATTGGCAAAAAACCTTTTAATATTATAATTGACGCATTATAAAGTAAAAAATTTAGAATTTATTACGTGCCAAATATCTTGAAAGTAGTGCGTATCGTAGTTTTTATTTTTGGATGTTTTGGATACAATTTATGGTTAATTATTTATGTAATGGGCTGTAACGTGCCACGTACAACCAATGGAATAATGTAGTATCGAATGGAATATTTGTAAAAAATGAAGACTGTTGAATTATTTCTAAGTGTTTTATTTCGACAAAAGTATTCTAAGTCCAAATGACAAAATTATTGAACTGGGTGACGTGAAGGCGCTCGCTCTAACTCTGGTGGATTACGTCTCAAATGTTCCTAATCTGGGCCCCCTTAGGTATATATTATCCGGGGACTCCCGCGGTACCTTCAGGTCCCTGATGGTCAGCGACACCTGCATCCGCTTCTTCCCACGCTTTGCGTTATCTGAGCGACGCCGTGTGTCAATTATACATCTATATATTCTATCGGGTGGTAATTGTGTACCCAGTGGCGTATTTAGGGGGGGGGGCAAGGGGAACAATTACCTCGGGCAGCACTTTTTTGGGGGGGGGGGGCAGTAAATTTAACTGAAAGGTTTTATTTTTAAACTGATTTAAGCAGTTGTAAAAAAAAAAAATAAAAAATTAAGTTTTTTCAAAAATCAATGTCGAAAAAATGTTATATCAACACGACAACATAATTATTTTGTGAGATTAATCTCCACAGTCCACATTGCATAAGAATTAAGAAGCGCACGTGTATTGGTGATTGGTGTATTATTGTGTTATTTGTCGTAGGCCGTCACTACTCAAAAACAAAATACAGTACTACCACTCTATGAATTTGCGTTGTTTGACAGTAATTGACACCGAAAGTACCAATAGTACCACAATTAATCATCTTTTTATGATTGAATGTGATAGTATGATAACAAATTACTGAGTATTATTACTCAATGCCATATAGTAATGGCCGTTAAAGCACACACATATTACATATAATACCAGATATATAATATCTCTGATTAATTGTATAATATTATCCATGGCTAAATAATTATAAACTATAATATTATATTATTATCTTTACGTCTTTTTAAACGTTGAGAGTAACAATATTTTTATTGAACGCTGTGTTTAAACTTAAAATCATTACAGTGTGTAAAATACTAAAATAATAATTTTGTTGTTTGTTCAAACATTTTATTTCAATGCTCTGACAACAATAAAATTTATATTTTCTAATCATCATATTATTATTCATACCTATCTGACTATCTGAGTAAGTACAAGTACACGTTTTTAATTACCTAGTCTAAACGTCATATTGCTTGGTATTGTGCATTGCTATATTATCTGAATTATGCGAAGCTCTAAGCTTGAGCTATGCTAAACAGTCCCTTGTATACATTTTCATTATTTTAAAAATAGCTATAGTCCTTAGGCATTATAATTTTTATTTGTTAAAACAGTAAATTATGCATAATATTAAACACTGCTTTAACTTTGTAATGAGTATAACATGCTTAATGCTTATTCCTTTTAATTATGGTGAATGGTTGATGGCATTTAGAATTTAGATGGCTAAAAATTGCAAAAACCAGCTGAGTGGTGCAGAAAATCGCAAAAGGGCAAAAGTTAAAGCAATTAAAACTGCAAATGTTTTGTCAAAAGTTGCCAAACTTGATGCTTATTTTAATATTAAAAATGCAATTAATGGAACAGAAAATACATCAAGTATTAATATGTATTAAATCTATATAAATTATTTTTCATTTCCATTTCATACTAAATATACTTATTTTGATTTATTTACAAGTAAGCATTGAACATAAATCCATTGTTGATGAAAATAGTGATGACATCTTAGAAACTGTAAACTGTAATCTTAGTGCTAAACAGCCTAAAACCAGTGAAATCAATATTTCTATTAATGAAGAAAAATTTTAAACAAATTTAAGTTCTTTAAGGTAAAGTACTATGAATATCACAATCTAATAGTTATATAGTTCAATAATGTAGTGTCATAACATTTAACATCAATAGACAATAATATTTTCATAGTCATGACTCTATTTGTTTTTTGCATAAATCCAGTGTTGATGAAAATACATGTGATGAAAAGACTGAAATCCAACCAGTGACAACAAATCTCAGAATAAATGAAGAAACTACTGTTCCCAAGTAAGTTTATCCAAAATAGTTGTAATTGTACATTTATATTTATATGTTTGTGGTATGATTTTTCTTAGATCATAAATCATAAATATTTTAAATATTACAATAATTAATAATTATTTTGTTTATTTTATTTAGTAAAGATCCTGCATTGTGGAAAATAAATGAAAATACCATAGATTATTTTACACTTAATGGGTTTGATCAAAACTTAAAAAATACTGACTTTTCTTCTTCGAAAGAAACTATATACCTATTAGAAATATTCGTGGTAAGAAGCAATCCTACTTCAGGTACTTTAATCTAAATTTAATTAAAACAAAGCTCGTGAATGGGGAATCTATAAATCGTACATTTGTTCTTTACTCTGAAAGTAAAGGTTGCATATACTGTGCACCATGTCGATTATTTGGTGGTCCGAATACTACCAATATATTTTCTAAATTTGGATTTTTTGATTGGAAAAAAGGTGAACAAAAATTAAGTCGTCATGAAAATTCGTTAAATCACAAGTCTTGTATTCTCAAGATGAAAAAGAGAGGAAGTGAAATAGGGCGAATTGACCATCAACTCATTTTACAAGTCCAAACAGAAACAAATTACTGGAAAGAAGTTTTAACTAGAGTCGTAGCTGTAGTGAAGTCACTAAGTTCTCGGGGGTTAGCAATGGGAGGGCACGACGATAAATTCGGATCAACTTACAGTGGTAACTTTGTTATGAGCTTAGAACTCATTGCCGAGTTTGATCCCTTCCTTAAAAATCATATATCTGAATTCGGAAACAAAGGGAAAGGAACAACATCATACTTATCTTTTACAGTATTTGAACAGTTTATAGAAATTATGGGTGAAAAAGTAAAAAAAACAATTGTTAATAAGATAAAAAATGCAAAGTATTTGTCAATAATTGTTGACTCAACACCGGATATTTCTCATACGGACCAATTAGCATTTATTTTTAGATATGTATCAAATAATGGTGAACCAGTTGAACGATTTTTGAAATTTTTGGCTAACTCAGGACACAAATCTAAGGATTTAGCAGATGCTGTTTTTATGGTTTTGGAAGAAAATGAAATTGACATTAATAACTGCCGCGGACAATCTTACGACAATGCTTCCAACATGTCGGGAGTATATTCTGGACTCCAAGCAAGAATCAAAGAAGCATGTCTCCATGCTGTTTACGTTCCATGTGCAGCACATTCATTGAACCTAGTTGGTGAATGTGCTGCTGATTGCTGTATATATGCTAATGAGATTTTCAATTTTCTTCAGAATATTTATTCTTTTTTTTCTGAATCTACCTATCGTTGGGAAGTGTTAGATCATTGCTTATCTAAATCTGAAAATGTAACTGTTAAAAGGTTATCTGATACCCAATGGGCGGCTAGATATGAGGCTTGTTTAAGTTTATCGCGTAATTGGAATGAGATTTTGAAAGCGTTAAATATTTTTATTAACAATCCAACTGAAAATTCCAAAACTAAATGTGAATGTAAAGGACTGTTGAAGAAGATGAATAGTTTAGAAATGGGTATTCTGGTATCAGTATGGAATGATATTTTAGAGAGGTTCAATATTATAAATAAGAAATTGCACAATGTTCATATTGATTTGACTATTGTCATAACCCTATATAAATCATTGATAAATTATATAATGGATTTAAGAAACAGCTTTTCATATTATGAAAAACTTGGCATGGAAAAAACTGGAATTATAGAATATAAATTTTCCCGTACAAAAAAAAGAAAAATTCCTTTTGATGAATCATCTCAAGGTGATATAAAATTAGAAGGTAAAAATTTATTTAAGATAAATACTTTTTTTATCATACTAGATTCATTACATACGAAGTTGAGAAAGCGTCTAAATTCTTATGAAAAAATTAATACTTCGTTTGGATTTTTGTTCAATATTACTGAGTTGTCAGTGTTGGAAGTAAGGCAAAAATCTGGAGAGTTACAAAAACAATATTCTCAAGATCTGGATATATCTTTTATGAATGAATGTATTCATTTCCGTGCTTACTTAAAAGACTTACCAGAAATCATATCCACAAAATCGGTTCTAGATTTGTGTAAAATCATGAAAGATGATAATTTACTAGATATTTACCAATACGTTAATATTGCATTGCGAATGTTTATGTGTGTTCCTGCATCAAATACATCGGCCGAGCGTTCATTCAGTACTCTTAAAAGAATTAAATCATATCTCAGATCTTCGATGAATGATGATCGTTTAAATTCTTTAGCGATTCTGAATATTGAATCTCAGTTGACAACTGAATTAAATTATGATGAAATAATTGAAGATTTTGCAAGATCAAAAGCTCGACGAAAAATATTAATATAACAATGTTTGTTTTTTTCTCTTAAATATTTATATTATATTATTTTTTTTTCATATGTTGACATTTTTTCACTACCAATTTGTAAATAGATTGGAAAATAAATTAATAAATTTTACAATTTGCATTGATTATTTTGTTATCATGAGTACTACTACTGAGGGTACTTATAATATTCAAAATTCTAAGGCACTAGATAGATTTTTAATCTTTATACCGCATGATTCTGTAACCAGATCACATGTATAGTAGTTTTTCTTAAAGGTAAGAAAAATTGTCAGTATAAAAAACCAGCGAGAGGTGGGGGCATAAAAAAATGTGTACCCAGGGCAGTAAAATCCTAAATACGCCTCTGTGTGTACCTATCTATAATATTCTACCGGGTGACAAGCATACGTGCGATGATCTGTCTTTGACCCTGAACGATGCCGCCACATAACTATAACTTGTTATAGTGCAAATATATTGTCGATGCGGCCGGCGTTCTCACGCCGCTCCGCCGCCGTTGATGATTGTTAATGTTTTAAGAAAATCTGTATTTGATCACCTGCGCTTTTTTAGAACCTTTTAGCATTTTATTTGTTTTATCCTTACCGTATTTATAAAAGTGTTTGTTGCACCCCCCATGTTTAGGTTATTGTTGGCTGTGGAATGTGGAATGTAGTAATTTATATATTATATTTAATATAAGTATCAGAGCACGTTGCAGGGCAATGACGTCATTGCCTTTATACTGTTTGGAAAGTATAAAATAAGATGAGTAAATGTGAATTTCATCAGTTAATTTTCAACACCAAGTGTGGTTAGTAATAATGTCAAACACGAGCGGTCAAAATTCAGATGAGGAATATATCAATGTAAGTATTGTCGTATACTCCGATTACTCGGACGTATACCAAAATAAAGTAAAACCAAAAATGATGTGAAATACTATATTTAAGCGCGACGTCCACTGGTAATCGAGTCACACGATCACCACCAATGACCTCTTTTGCTGCCTTAACCATATCTCTTATACACTAAATTTACAATTGAGTAACTATCGATTGTTACATCTTTCTCTTACTATACTAATTACATTTCATACACCTTAACTTACGTAATTATTAACCCGATTAATAACAAATTTTATTTACATTTCTTACTACTATGTTTTGATTACTATGATTACTAAAATATAAAAGTTTATCAACACTATATTTCACAATTGTTATCTTAACCTATTTAAATTCTTATTTTTTATTATTGCTTAATAATTATGGAAATTCATTAAATTATAATACAACAGTCCCAGAAATTACAAAAAATATGACCTCATATTTTATACCCCTGTAGGCCTATTTTTGAAATGAGCTATAGATTATGTGACATATTTATCGCATGCAATAAAATGATAAAATTATCGCGTACGATTAATTTATGTCGAACGTTTAAATTATAGGCTATTTTTGAACTAGTATCGATAAAATTTTATCATATATCGAATGGAATATTCGACATTTGTCGCATGAACCAATGCGATAACATATTTGTATACATTATTCTAACCTCAAAATGTAATAAGTACGATAAAATACGGATGGATAAGACGTAGTTATCACTAATCACGATTATAGATAACATTTGTAGTTTTGTACTTGCGCGTCTCACTTTTAAGTTAACGTTTTACATTTTTACTTTAAGTAATAAGTTTAAGTACCTATTATTTCGCAAGTTCGTTTGATTTTTTGTATAGTTGTTTTTGGTTTATTGTAATTATGAGTGCTCCGATAAAAAGCAGGCCAACAAAACAACAAATGAAGTTTTTGGTTGACCTTTTGGCTCTCGACCCACAACTAATGGCCGGTAAATTTTCAACCACGTTTACCTCAAACTAGCGAAAGCAAGATGGGAAGCTATAGCGACCCAACTTAATGGGTTGCCGGGCGCAGAAAAAACATCAAGCAAATGGAAAAAGGTAATTCATTTTTAACTTAATGCAACAATTATTGATCTCCACAGTATTTTATAATAGAAACAGTTTAATTTTTCAGAAATATGATAATTAAAGATGTCTGGTTATCGTTAATAAATAAGCCAAAAAATATGTTTCAAAATCATTGAATTTCGTTTTTTTTTAATTCAAAATAAACGATGAATGTAACTTTGGCCTCTACTTTTTAATTGTGAAGGATCGAAGCCCCGCTCACATTGATATTAATGATGTTATCTCCCCACTTCAAATGTTGACTATGCAATTTAAATTTACAGATTTGCTAAGTATTGGTTATTTGGTTACATTCTCTGTAGGCCGTACTTAAGCAGTTTTCGGTGACCCGCAACCCACAGATTGTGCATCCGGGTGATAGTCATTTAACTCTTAATATTTCGGATGATATTTTATCATTATTTCTAGGCATGGCAAGATACCGAGGCAACAGCCAAAAGTAAGGTTGTAGCTATTAAACGGCATAGTAATGGAACCGGGAGTGGGCCTCCCTGTACCATTACTATGTCAGATGTCCAGTTGAATGCCATTGCTCAAGTAAGTGATGTTGCTGTAACTGGCCATACAGAAAGTTCTGAGTCTCTGGTAGAAATTGTTTATGAAAATGAAACTTTTCAATTAGGTATAATATAAATATAGTAAAACAAAAACCAATTTGGTACTAAAACATAAAACTTAAAATTAAATATCAACGATTTATTTGCATTGATACTTCTCAAATGGATAGCGAGTTGGTTGAAATTATCCCCGGAGATGAATGTGAGTGTGTTTATAATAATGATAGTATTTATGAAAATAAACTTGTACTCAGCTAAACGTGTCAAATTAAAAACAATTTTTATTGTAAAAAAATTAAACTATTATTATTAGGTGACCTATAAATCCTTTTAATCAAATATTTTACAGAATCATTTTCTAAATATAATTCATTCAAATTACAATATAGTTTAAAATTAAAACAAAAATTCAAAATTGTTGTTAAATAAAATAGTATTGAAACATCAAAATCATTTTTAGTGAAATTAAAATCTGTAATTAATCTGTAATTATATTATGTAGTGTTATTTGAAGTCCCAGATGCATCTTACCAGCAACTGGACGCTGAAAAAGCTTTTCCGTAAGAATCTGAGGTTTTATAGGGCAAAAAACAGTAAATCAGGGGAAGATAGTGTCCGTTATGTAAAACATGGATGGTAAACATTTGGTAAAAAAATTTTGGACAACACTTGAACGTGCCATCGACATAACTACAACGACTATTTTTGAGAATGTTCAAGTTGGTGTTACGTCATGTAAGAATTACAATATTTGATGCTGTATCATTAAGAAACAAAAAATCCTCCCCTGCCAAAGTCTTAATATCAATTTTGTCTAGAGCATCCTGCGCTTCCCCTATCGACTTAGGTAATTTTGGTAATAATTTTGAACGTACATAGTATACTGTCTTACGAATAGCGTTGACATCTTTTGTCGTCAAAACATGTAAATCGTTAGGTACTTCGGAGAAGTTTCGCGGGCCTCTCGTGCAAATTTTCTCGCGCTTTACATTTTAAAGTATTACTCATATCTCTCCTCCTTAAAACATTGTCATCTAATTGCGGGTGGTTATGATCTAGATATTCATCGTACCTTTCGCAAATACTGTTTTGCTTAAAATAAGACTTACAACCACGTGTTGTACATTTCCAGCGCTCCGCTTCGTCAGCCAGTTTTTTATAGAAAGAAAATCAAAAAATGTTCTACTGTTTTTTTTTTCACTTGTCATCTCGGAATAATAAAAATTTAAAAATCAATGAATACACATAACATCGGCGGATATCGAATACAGACTGAAGTCCGAACAAACTGCACAAGCTGACACAATTGTGTGCCGTATCCATATCGCAATTAAATATGGTATAGTATATTATGTACCTATTTAAAGCACTTTTATTGTAAATATTGCCAATTAGCCATCGACTATCGATACACATGCTATAGATTAGATAATACACACAAGCATCGGAGATTATGAAGCTCACTTATACCATAATTGAAGGGTGATAATACAAAACGTGATATTGCCAAAAACCAAAATATTCACAAATCAAGGAAATCTGTAAGTGTACTTACTGACAACTATACACACTCAGGATAAGTTAATATATATATAATATATATATATATATATATATAAACCATTGACCGTGTCAAAATAAATGTATCTGAGTTTTAAACCATTTTTTGACGATTTACAAATTTTTTTCAGCCCAAAACGTGGTATTGCAGACAACGTTTTGAAGAAACATATTATAGGTAATACAACGTTTTGAAATGAAACGTGATAATACCATTTACCAGTAAAAACAAATACAATAGATACCACTTGTAAAATTCACATTTTTACTATTTATAAAGGTTTGAAAGAAATTAAATCAATTAAAAACTGAACAATGCCTATCTATAACTTTTTATTACAGTACACAATACAAATAATATGAAAACAAAATATTTAACTGCCTTTTTTTTTTAATGTAGGTTATACATTTTAATAAATAATAGTATTTAAATAGTAAAATAGTTTTAATACTTGAAAGCCATAATACGTTTTGACTTGAACGTGGAAATACCACGTTATGCATAGAACATCGGTTTTTAAATCGATTTTATTCACAAAAATAATCGGTATAATTTAATTTTGACCACAAAATTGATTTTTTCGCATTTTTTTTCCATTAAAATCGATGTTTAACTCGATTTTCGAAATTTTGGCAATTAAAATCGGTGTATCGGTTTTAATAGTCAGCTGTTTGGAAATTTTTTTTGGGTATTTTATTAATACCTTTTTCCTACGGGAGCCGTTTGGGAATTGACCTGTTCGTAAAACCTTTTTCGACGGGAGCCATTTGGCAATAAGCAAACAATGGACGGGAGCCGTTTGGGATGCGCTGATAAAAACAACTAAATTAAAACAATTAGAGAATCATAATGAAGCTGCAAACAAATTAGCGGACATTGCACTTCAGAAACTAGAATTAAAAAAAGAATATTATGCATTGAAAATTAAATTGATGGAAGAGCAAACTGTCACTTTAAATAACATAAATAATATTTTTTAATTATTATAAATAATTTTTTAGTTATAATTTTTTTTTAAGGTCAATCAGGAGAATAATAATGTTATAAATTGTTAATTGTTATATTTAAAATACTATTATTATTTTTAATTACCTACCAAGAAAGTAAAGCAACAGAGTTCCTTGTTGATAAGTATTTGTTTTTATTTGTTTAAATTAAGTTTTTATATAGTATTTAAAATGTTCTAAAAAGTGTCATAAATACTTTTTTGCTCATATCTTATCATGCTATAAATTGTTATGTTTAAAATGTTATTATTATTTTTAATTACCTACCAAGAAAGTAAAGCAACAGTGTTCTTCGTTGATAAGTATTTGTTTTTATTCAATATTCATTAAAAAGCTTGAATATTAATTTTTTACAACATTTACTTATACATTTATAAATTTCTATTTTGTAGTACTTGTACTATTTTGCTTCGTTGCTGTTTTCCAAGCATTAAATATTGGTTCCGGTTGTCACGTTGCTCCTCAAATGGTCCTTGGTCCTGGTTTATTTCCATATTAATGTCTTCTTCAGTCTCTCTAATCTCAGGTACATTGTGTTCAATGCACATATTGTGTAATACAACACATGCATTTATAATCTGTGAAGATTTTTCGGGCTTGTAATGTAATACCCTATCCTTGAAGAGACACCTAAAATTATATTTAATTGAGAACGAAGGAATGACTAAATAAATGAATTTTGAATAAAATAAATGAGGATCTACCTAAAACGCATTTTGAGTACACCATTGCATCGTTCTATAATGCTCCTTGTGGACATTTGTTTATTGTTATTAAGTTCCTCAGCTGCAGTAGTGGGGTGTGTTATAGGTGTGAATAACCAAGGCTGTAGCGGATAACCAGAATCTCCTACAAAGGTATCAAAATTATAATTTAAAATTTATTTATCTAGTAAAAACATACATTAATATTTTAATATTTATCTAATAAAAATAAGTTATTTAAGTTTCTGGAATGCAATTCCTAAATAGTGTTTGAAACATTACTGTTATTCCAAACATGTGCATCATGTGTACTACCGGGGAATAATGCATTAACATTTAAAATTTTTAGATTTGAGTCACATATCTAAATACAAATAAAATAATCCATATATATTATTAAATTATAATATTTAGGTATTCTTACTTCTTACAATCAGAAAAAAAATATAGGTTAAGTTTTAATGATTTATTGTTTTGCAATACAAAAAAAAATGTAAAATGTTATTAGTTCTTACTAGCTGAACGTTTATCGAGTGATAATTTTCCGGTTCACATACATGTACTCAGGGTACTTGTTTTTCTCAAGGTTAAGATTTTTTGAAGGGGGCACTATAGCAACATGGGTACAATCCAAACATCCAATCACGCCTGGAAATACAGTTTTAAGATAAACCTAAAAAGGGGGAAAGTAAATACATGTTTAACAAAATAATGTGATATAACTAAATTATTCCATACAAGTAATTTCTACAAGTTACTTTAGTTTAAAAAAATATTAAATAATAAATGTCTTACTCATGACGAACTGCATTGAGCTCACAAATAGTATGCGGGAATTTGACCCATGAATTGAAAATGGAGGTATTATTTAGTACTGTTACGACCTCTTTAATGCAACAGGAAACTGACGCTTGTGACAGTGCAGTATATCTACTGTTGCCAACCGGTGTTTGGTATGAGCCTGTTGCAAAAAAGTTTAAGGCAACTAGCACCTAGAATAGATAATTTTCATAAGACAAAAATCATTATAGATCATTAAATTACAAATTGTATTTTAAAATGTTAAGACCTTTGTGCCAATATCAATTGATGACAAACGGCTTGGCTTTTTAAGAAATGGTCTTAATAAATCAATCACATAACATGTAAGATATTTGGTTAAACGAAAATTTTTTATGAACATATGTTCAGTCAGTGTAAATGGGTCCGACAAAGATCTGTGAAAATCATTTCTAACACCATTATTATTCTCGTTTACAATAACCACATTTTCTACAAAATTGTTAACAACCAAATGGGTCATTAAATCAAAATCTGACATTTTCGATAGTTCACAGTAAATTACTTATAATAATATATTAATATATAAAAATATTAAAAACCACAAAACTTAAAACACTTGTTTGATTAATATAAATTAGTCTTTACGAACATTATGATTTTTTGAATAATAATAATATAAATTTTTAATATTATAATGTAAATATACAATGGTTAATTATTGATAAGGATATATGGGTTATTTACTATTTTATCGATGGATACTAAATTTTCATGCGATAAACACTTTGTCACCACCATTACACCAGTAGACAAATAGTCGAATGATTTATGTGCGACTAAACTATATCATATTTCAAAAATAGCTTTATTTTTTTTTCTTGCGACAAATTTTATCACGAGTTATAGATTAGGTGACATATTTATCGCATATGATAAAATGATAAATTAATCGAATGCTACTAATTTATATCGAACATTTAAATTTAAGGCTATTTTTGAATTAGTATCGATAAAATTTTATCGTATATCGAATGGAAAAACATTTGTCGCACGAACCACTGCGGTAACTAATTTGCATACATTATTCTAACCTCAAAATGTAATAAATATGATAAAATACGTAACAATTAGCAATCACGTTTATAGATAAGATAACATTTGTATAAACACACGATAACGATGTGTAAAGTGCAATAGTCAATAAGTGATATAGTTATATAGTATAAACCAATTTTATTATACCCTAACACCAAGTTTTGAGTTTAAGTGTCTTCATTTTTAAATAGTTTTGTCATTATGAGTGCTCAAATAAAATGTAGACCTACTAAACAACAAATGAAGTTGTTAGTTGAACTTTTGGCTCTCGACCCTCAACTTATGGCCGGTAAATTTTCGAGTACGTTTACTCAAAAACAAGCGAGTGCAAGATGGGAAGCTATAGCTTCTCAGCTTAATGCGATGCCGAGCGCTGAAAAAACATGGTGCAAATGGAAAAAGGTAATTCGTTTCTAACTTTTAATTCACCTCCAAAATTGCGAAAGTAAAAAATCAAACGTAAAATATTGAGTACAAAACAGCGAAAATCATTAATTATTATTTTAATTATTTATTTTTTATTTAAAACTAATTTTGTAATACATTTTCAAATCTTAGCTACTTTTACAAAAACTTTTATGAATTATACCTACAAAATAATTTGCAAATATTCATGATTTTCATGATATTCATGAACTTCAAATGTTAATAAAAAAAAATTGCTTATGTATTCTTTTAATTTTTGAATCACTATAAGACTAATGCTCTAAAGAACTTTGTATTAAATTTTTAAGTATTTGACACAGCCAAAAAAATTTATCGATTTTTATAAAAAAAAAACTAAATAAAAACGAATATTTAAAATGTCTATAAATAGCCTTAAAATAAGAGAAATATTTTGAAAATTAAATAATATAAAGAAAATGCCAATGTAAATAACTAATAACATTTTCAAGTACATACGACTTATAAAAACGCTTAAAAAAAAAACTGTGACTAACGATTTTTGATTTTTTTTTAAATTCCAATAAGAACAATTCATAAGGGACCATTGTATTAATTTTTCAAGTTTTTTTGGTCATTCAAAATTTTTATTGACATTTCAAAAAAAAAATTCTCATTAAAATCGAACATTTCCGGGGTCTATAAATAACATAAAAAAAGTCAAAATATTTTGAAAATTTAACTGTATATAGATAACACTAATATAAATATTTGGTGAAAAATTCATGTATTTACAGTGATATTAGTTTTTGAGTTACAACCATATAAAAAAATTGATTTGGTCTAAAACTGGTTTTGCATGTAAATCACATAAAGAGTGAATGTTATTTAAATTCATAATATTGTCTATAAATATAGAACAGCATAATATTAATTATAACCATTTATTTATTATACACAACTATATAATATATACATAAGTTTGTGTTATAATAGTATTAAACATTTTTTCATTCATACTAATATAATAATATTTACGTATAAATGAAAAATATCAAAATATTTTTAACTTTTTTTTTTTCCAGGTTGAATCGACGACCGGGAAGGGACCGCTTTCGCATTGCTTCCTCCCGGCCGCCATCGTTTATTGAAATCAAATACACAAGATTTGAGGGAAGAAAGGGCTAATCTCCCTAACTTTCCCCCTTACAGGCATAATGTACATGGTAATACTTAAGATTAGCTGAATAATATATACAAACACGAAAAAACATCGTATTAAATTTAAATTTAACAACTAATTAACAACATTGAACAGATAATTAATTAAACAAATTATTAATAAACAAAACTAAGAAAAACAGTCGTATCTTGATATGTTACGGAGCATTAGTCTGGCACACCTCCCTGACGAATCCTTTCCTCTTCTTCCTTAGTGGATAGAAACCTTTCCACCAGCCTGTACAAGAGCCACAATGATTCCGTTGCTTCCTCGATGGCAGCACTCCTACCTTCTGCATCGGGGGGAAGATCTACCTCAGCCGGACCACAGATAATCCTTAAAATATCTTCTACTGTTAGCTTGCGCCCCACGCGATCCATCAGCTCAGTTCGGAACGGTTCCCAGTAGGGACAATCCAAAAGTGTATGTTCCGCCGTGTCGACTGCAATTCCACACTGGACGCACAATGGACTAGGGGTCCTTCCAAATCGGTGTAGGTAATGCTGAATCATGAGACAGTATGTGTGATAGTCTCTGACTTTTACAGTATGGACACAAAGTGATGTCTGGAATCTATTAACTATGTTGTCATGTGGGTCAGTCAGTTTGGTCATTAGTACGAGACGTGTGTACATCTGTCCTCTACTCTGGTAGTGTTCTTTCATGGATGAGGTCAACATCTCTCTCGTGCATGAATCCAGTCTGTAGTGTCTCACTAATCTGCCTGCGGACAGAGATGGATAGTGTCTTGTTGCATCTCCTTACGTCGGGATCATGGACGTAGTAAGTCAGTGTAGTGTCCTCTAGAGTGCACTTCCTATGGAATGTCTGCACTACGGTGCTTAGTGACGCTTCATCTCCAAAAGGTCTGCCGGCGGCATACAGGAGAGGACTAGAGACGCCTCGCCCGACACGGTTCTGTAGGCCCTTATAACCCTAAGGGCGATGGATCTCTGGTGGTTCTGGCAGACGCCGAGACCGTGGCCGACCCGGTTGGGGCTGCATACAGAAGCTGGCTCTCCACCACAGAGGACAGAAAGCGCCTCTTCCACTGCCCCGGACCGTTAATGTTCGGCATAAGTCTGGCCAAAGCCGTCGCTGAAGCCATAGCCTTTCTGGCCACAAATTGTACGTGGTCTCTGAAAGTGAGCCTCGTGTCTAGTCTTATCCCGAGGTATCTAATCTCACTACTAAGCACGATGAGATGGCCTCCGATCCTGAGGCGAGGACGGGCGTACGCCAATTTCTTGGTCACTTTTGTGATGGGCCAACTTAAACCCTCGGCTTGTCATCCACCTGTCTACGTCCTCCAATACTTTATTCATATTTTCTTCCAGCTGAGTAGAAGTTACCGCTCTGCCAACCACAGCCAGGTCGTCCGCGAACCCAACTAAGTGTACGCCAGGAGGGACACTGCGACTAAGGAGGTCATCGTACACCACGTTCCATAACGTTGGACCTAATACGGAGCCTTGCGGTACTCTGCAAGTCACCTGTCTTGTCAACAGAGCTTCGCCCACTAGCAGACTCCTTCCCGACAACCAAGATCTGAGCATTAGGATCAGGTATTCGGGAGTACTCTTCCGTCTCAGCGCCTCGTCGATGACTGGCCACCTCAGAGAGTTGAATGTGTTCTTCACGTCCAAGGTGACCAGAACACACAACTCCTTGTCTCGACCAACGCCCGCCGCTACGCGCCTCGCCACAGACAAGACACTCTCCGCATGCCACCACGCGCGTCAAGGTGAGCTTCCAGGCGCTGGAGTCTCTGGAGTCTGGAGGCGCTTAGCCTCTCCAACAACTTTCCCGGCTTGTCCAAAAGGCAGATAAAAAAAAAGTGTGAAAGCAAAAAAATAGAGTGAGAAAGTGCTTTAGATCATGACAGTTTCGATTTATAGCTATATCCATGAACCATAAGCAATGAACTCAAGACATAATATGGTTCAATCACGGCTTTTCACTACACCAAAGTCATACCCGTACACCAATCCGAGGACAGACATGGTAACAGACATCTCTAAATTCCACACAGGTTTAAAGGCTGGTGGCACCCATGGAAATGGACATTTCTAATATTCGACTGAACGGGTTCCAGGAAGAATGATATTTAGACTGATTAAAATTGAATAAAAAAAAAATATGTAAATTTGTTATAGATTCATTATGGGATGTAAATGTATATAATATGGGTATGTATATATGTAAGAAAAAATATGAGAAAAAGAATACTTACGATAATTATTAAAACAAAGGGAAAGGGTTTTCGTAAATAATAAAAATAACAAGATCAGTTATAAACTGGCTGAAATTTTACAATGAATAAAAAAAAAAAAAAACCAAAAAACATGTTGTTGACATTTACAAAATATTGCGTAGATTCGTTAAAATATTATATACATACACGACTGTGAGAAACTGATGAGTCAAATAAAATAGATAGGGCGTTCATTAATAATAAAAAAATAAAATATGTGTGATCGTATTTGTGAGCCCTGGCAAAGCACAGAAAAACGAATTAACTATACAGATATAAATATAAGTGCTGCAGTGTATGTATATTATAACGAACATCTCGTAACAATGATATATGTATAAGTATTCGGATTCTTGTTAAAATTGTAATTAATTAATTAATTAAATTTAAAAAAAAAAAAGAGAAGGGGGGTAATGTAACGATTGTTACATATTTATTTATAAACATAATAATATTATACAACCGTATAGGTACATATTATATACTTACACATATTATATATTATATAGTATACGTGCATATATGTATATAGGTATATGTATGTGTATCGTAGACCAAAACATGTAAAATATATTATGATGAATGTACATTATGCCCCTCCTGTGCTGTCTCATATTTAACTATTGTAAAGCTACGGCTAAATAAGAATATATGAAAGAGACAGCCAGTTCCTCGCGTTAACACCAGCGCACACGAACTCCAAGCCAGCCCAACAGCTTGTAAACGTTTTAGTTAGGTAAGAATAAACTGGATATATTTAGAAGTATTTGGATCAATCCACATTTATTTGTATCCTGAGTACCATTTGCTCCCGAGCTACGGTTAACTTATATTCATAAGAAACCAACTTCTTCCCTGAATATCATATATTTAACGGGTCATCCCCGATCACGTTACAATAGGTTTCTCCAAACCATTGGAATACCAATTTTAAACTTCTTCTCTTCCCATTACTCCATCGCAGTAAGTGCTCTGTACAAGTTTTACATACAATATAAACAAAGCCCAAACGTTGTCTTGATCACCAAGTCCAACACCAAAGTACCCAAAATAAGCTCTTTTAACAAAATCAGAAATGGTCTTCCTGTTCTCTTTAAGAGTGTACTCACCACACACGTAGCAAAATACATCAGGATGATTGACACAACTACTTCGACTAGATGCCATTATTAAATTTCATTAACTGCTATACAAAGAACTTGGAACTGTCGAAATAGTAAAAAAAGAAAAAAATGTAGAAAAACAAACGAAATACTGCTCACGTACACAGGCTACACACTGATTAAAATTAAATTAAAATCGATTAAATTGATTCGCTCACGTTTTGTTTATCACCTATGTTTAATATATCAATCTATTTTTATATATTTTATAACTTATTGAAAATAAAATATAGTCACCAGTTAATCTTTGCAATAACGAAAAACAGATAAACACGGTGTGTATATTAACATTTGGAAAACACAGTTTTTAGATTTTAATCGTGACTAAACGAGCTAAAATTAAGCCGTCGCGATTTATCGCGTTCACTCGTGACAGAACGCATCTGTGTATTCCATTTGAATAGGTATAAACATCAAAATACCCATGTTCTATTTGGTGCGATTATTTGCCGCGATTGGAATCGCGTTCGAATTACTCTGTGTGTAACCAGCATTAGTCCAATACTTACTATAGACACTTCCAAAGATATATTTATAGTCATAACAAATCTCAATTAATAGAGCTGATAGAAAAAAACTAATTACATAATTGAAATCAGCACACCAAATATAGTTTTAATCAGTAAAAAAATTACAGGCACCAAAAAAAAAATTTTTGTTTGTTGGGCTGTGTAATAATTAGAAGCCCGGTGTAACAGGCGATTTTTACCCCCCTGTAAATTTTACCGAGGGGGTAAAAATCGCCTGAGGTAAAAATCGCCTACCGTAACAGGCGATTTTTACCCACCTACAAATTTTACTGAGGAGGTAAAAATCGCCTAACATAACCGGCGATTTTTACCCACCTATGAATTTTACCGTAGGAAGGTAAAAATCACCTGAGGTAGAAATCGCCTGTTATACTTAACTTAAGTTAAGTAAGTAATTTTTACACCCTAGCCACCCCTAGGGCCTAGATAGTTATAGCTCCTTTTCTTACTTGAAACAGTTACTTTATTATTTTTAAGACTTCAATTTAAGGTAATTTAAGGTAACTTGTAGGTACTTATAAATCGTTTCATCAAACTTAAATTGCAATATCGAAAATATGCCATCTTAGTACCTAGCCTTTATATAGTAAAATAGGTACCTACCCATATAATTACATTTATTTATTTTTACATATGAATAATTCTTTTGAAAAATGTTTACCATACGAGTATAATCATAAAGTATTTTACCTTTATTACCTTATTAGTTATTAACAGGGTTTGGGACAAAATTTGTCCCAATAGAAAATTGGATATCCAATATCCATCATAGATTTAGTGAAACATTGTAGATTATTATACAAATGCGTTTTATAGTGCGGGAAATTCAACTGTACAATTTTACTTGTTTATTTTTGATTTATTTGCTATATTGACGCATATTTAACTTTTTTTAACAATTTATGAATACCTAATAGAATTGTTTAAAATATATTAATTAAACTGTGAACAATTAATTCCAAAAATTTGTTTTAAGCATAGTTATACTATTTGTTAATTATCTGACGCAAAAATATTACACATTAATGTGATCTAAAAATACTCAAAAAAAGCAATTTGAATTAAACGATAAAAATAATGTAGTTATCCGAGCTGGATATAATCTTAATAGGAGAGCTTTCCTGTTTGAAAACATTAGAAAACATCGAATACTTCAATACAATCACAAAGGTAAAAATTGTATTAATAACAACAAATTTGTAGTTAATATTTACGCACATATAGTAATATTATATTATAAACAAATTATGTAAAACAAGAATTTTAAAATTAAATAACTATACATAAAATATTAATTATTGGAAAATACATCATAATAATATAATAGATATGAATTGAAAATAATAAAATAACGAATATCTCTTACATTTTTTTTAAGTTTGATTTGATTTTTAAACATCTAATTAATAAGCTTACTTTAGCATATTTGTTCACTTAATAAATTAATTACAAATTTTTTTATACAACACTTAAAACCACATCAAAGTGTACGTTACCTATATTTCTTATATATATACATCTTTCTGTATGATAAATATTTTTTTTTAAACTAAAGTTTTTGTTAAAAAGTTGCCAAGTGTTCGTTGCTGTGTATATAAACGTAAATTGATGTTTTAATAATTAAGTTGCAGCAAAAATCTCTACATCAGTACCCCAAACACCTACGAAAATAAAATTTACATGATCCATAATGTTATATTATATACTTAAAAAATGTATATCCATAAAACATAAGTTCTCGATAATTCTGTTGTATTTGGTTTGTATATAATACATTAGTAAAATAAATCTTACCATCATTATATATTTTATTTTTTTTTAGATAAATATAAATTTCATCCTCCTTGCCAACGTATTTATGGATATTTGTATTAGTCTTGACCACCTAGAGTAATTTAGAAACAAAATTGCTTAAAAAAAATATTATTTACATAGATTTTTTCTATTAAATTTGTACATTACATACCTCAGCAATATGTTTACGTATTTCTTTATGGTTTTCCTCTGTGCCTGTTATCCAATATGATAATGCCCTGTATAAACATTACCATCTCCTAAAATGTTTTTTGTTTCTGCGGGTTCACTTAAAAATTTTCCTCTTCCTTTGAATTTCAAGACTTCAGTTAGGTTTAATTTAATTGTTCGCATTTTAAAATCTGCCATGGTTTTGCAATTGGATTAAAAACTCGACTTTTATTCATTCCTGAAAGGCTCACCGTGTCATTATTTTAAAACCATTTGACTATTTTCTTGTTTTTCAGTATCATCTTTATCTTCATTAACTTCTGTATTCATATTTTCCTCTAATATCTGTCCTTCTAAATTATTTTTTAAATCAACTTCTTTCATATTATCAGATTCTTTAAAATGTTTTAGGTTACTAAGATGTTGTGTTTTGGCTAATGTTTTATTTTTGGATTTTAATGTAATGTATTTCCGTTGTTAATTGACACAATTGTATAAGGTCCTTCCCATGGTACATATTTCCAACCACCCTTTCTGTCATCTCTCTTTAAATTTCTTACCAAAACTTTGTCATTTTTTTTAAATATTTGACCTGTGTTATGCCGCTTTGAATATGACAGTCGTTGACGTTTTTGGGTCTCTCCGATATTTTTATGTGCGTGATTTTCCATAACGTTCCTCATGTTTATCATTTGATTTAACGTCTTATCAAAATCGTCTTTATTGAATGGATCTTCTGTCTTACATTTATCTTCTTCTTTTCCTTTTTCAATACTATCATCTAAATCATTGGTAGTATAGCTTCACGTTGGTATAGCATTTAAATGGGAATAGCCTGTTGAGGAATGCTGAGCAGTTCGGTGAGCAAATAAAACTCCTTGTAAAATAGAAGGCCATTTATTTACATTGTCTTGTAAAACTTTGAGCAAGCAATTTTTAATTGTTCGGTTTTGTCGTTCGACTAGACCATTTGCCTGTGGATGGTATGCAGATGTAACCCTTTGTTTAGTTCCTGTAAGCCGAGATAGCTCGATGTTAAGTGAATTCAAAAATTCCCGTCCTTGATCGTTGATTTGAATCCTGGGACACCCGTGTCGACAAATAACATCGTCATACAAAAATCTTGCTACCGAAACCGCAGTTTATCATATAACGGCCTAGCTTCGGACCATTTTGAAAAATAGTCGATAGCCACTATAACATATTTATAACCGTCCACCTCAGGAAGTGTCATTAGATCGACTCCAATTGTCGGAACACCTATAATAATATTAAATTATAAATTTATATTTCTCAATATAATTAATTTTTAAATTGTTGTTTTGGATTAATAATGTATTATTGTTATTTTTTGAAACACTATGCAATAAAAAATAGTTTTATTTTAGTGTCGAACTTATAAAATTTCAATTTACCTATTTATTGAAAATAATATTTTCCATTTTTTAATGGATACTTAGGTATAATAATAATTAATCATTAAAATATATAAAGTTACAAGTTCAACAAATTATTTACCTACTATAATATATTAAAAATTATTTTTCTTCCAGACTATCATATTATTGGGTCACATAAATATTGAGTTCTCATGTGAAAACCACAGAATATAAAAACATAAAACAACCAACCAAAAATATTATTATACAATAATATAATACCTAACTATCACGGTCCGAGATTAAACATTTTTTTACATATTATTTAGTGGTGACCATATGTTTTCATTTTCCAACAAGGCTTTAAATTTCATAGTTTAAATTTTGAGTGAAATGATGAATGTATTGATTATTTTAATGATACCTATGTTTTTTTCTGTTATCATATTTTGGGGCAGTAAAATTTTTTTGATTTTCTACTTCAACATAATTTATGGTAAAAAATTAAACAAAATAATGATATTTAGGAATAGTTAAAAAAATTCCTATGAAATTTGTTTTAACAAAAAAATTGTGTTTGTGTTTTAGTATAACTAAAAAAAAAAAATTATATTAATAATACCCATAAATATATGACATTTTCTTCAAATATTCATATTAGCTGTTTATATCTACCATGAAATTTTCTAAATATTTTGACTCTTTTTGAGCTAGTATTGTACATAATCAAATGTTTTTATTATTTTATTTTTAATTTAATTATTATAGATAAAACAAAATTCCACTTGGTTATAAAACTTGAAAATTTAATACAAGGTTTCTAATTAGATTTAATTTACGTAAAAAAGTTGAACGTAAATCCATAATATTTTTTATGATCATCCAAAACTAGAATTTTAAAAATATTCGCCAAAATCGTGAAAATTTGTAATTTATTTTGAAGTTGAAAATTTATAAAATGTACAATCAATTTGTATAACCTAGGATTGAAGAATTAAAACAAGGTTTCTTATAAAAAAAAAAATACTGCAACCAATAAATCTAAAAAAATTGTTTACACAATTTTTGTGTAAACAAAGTAAATATAATATGATCGGTGGCGGAGAAATGCATTATTGCTCTCTTGTACTCCAATGAACCTCTGCACCAATAACTACATCGAGGAATATTTTCAAAATATTATTTTGTCTACATTCAGGTCTGACAATATAACTTATAAATTTTTATATGTATCATATAATCTTAACTTGTTATCACATTACCTGTTTTGGAACTTCGATGGATTGCATTTCTGGAACAACTTTCAAAGTAGCTGGATTTACTTTCTGACAAGCAGCACATTCTTGAATGAAAGTACGAACGTCTTCTGCCATATGAAGCCAATAGAATCTAAATATTTATGTAATATAACAAAAAATTACATTAAAAATAACAGATTATGTATTAAAATATGTAAATACATACTGTATAAATATGCATTAAAACTTAACACTAACATATTTTCTTTAATATTTCGTAAAATATCAATTAAATTATGTGAAAGCAAAAATTGCTTATGTTGAGTCGTATGTAAAAATTAATTAATTTAATATTTCAATAAAATGTTAACCTTTTTTTTATCAAGCGTTGTGTTGTGTCTCGTCCTCTGTGAGATGATAATGCAGATGATTCTTCACTTTCGTTGGATCCGCAATGAATCATTTTAATTATTTTAATTTTTTCGGTATTATCGAATACAACACGTGCTTTAATTTTCTTATAAATTAATATTCCATCTTCAATAGCATAAGGTTTGCACTGTTTCCGAAAATTTGATTTATCATTCCGTTTCTGTATGTACGGTGGATAATTATTATTTATTAAAAATTGCATCACATCTCTTAATTCGGCACGCTTATACTTTCGTTCCGTGTCAATATCATTATTCTTTGCAGCATCAATGTTATCGTCAAATTCTAATAAAAATACATTAAAATGTTATAATATACGGTATTATATAATTAAACTACTTTAAAATTTAGCAGGTCACGTGGGATAATTAATAACATCTAAAAAAAAGTAGAGTGTATATTATAAATATTTGGTAAAAATATCAGGTGTATATAACAATTAATATTTTCTGAATTAAAACAAGAAAACTAAATTTATTTTATCGAAAACCGATGTTGAATAAAACAAGGCTGGGCAAGTTAACGATTTTTTTTAACTCGTTAAGTTATTTTAAAATAATAAAGTTAAGTTAAATTAAAATTTAATCATATTTTTTTCGTTAACTCGTTAAGTTAAAAGTTAACTTTGAAAAAAAAAGTAACTTAACTTAGTTTAAAGTTAAAATTTTCTAATTTGCAAATATAAAAAATTACACACATAATATTAGTTTTTCTACGCTCAAGAAAATTACTGGGGAAATTTTGTACAATGAATAATATTTGATACATAAAATTATTAACTAGCTATCAAAAAACCTACTTTTCCAAAATAAACCTCATTAATAATTTGCATTATTCTTTGCATTAAAATTAACTTAATTTAGATACTTTTAAATAAAATTAACTTTAAGTTAACACGTTATTTTTTTTAAAAAAATAACTTATTAAGTTGAAAGTTAATTTGTAAAAAAGTAACGAGTTAATTAACTTAATTAAAATTAACTTAATTTTAACTTTTAACTCGTTAATGCCCAGCCTTGGAATAAAATATACTCAGGTATTTCTATTTTTTTTCTATTTAAATTTCCCTGATTCTTTTGAAAAATATTAGAATTTTCTACTTTTTACATTTTTTTTGCCCCAGACACCAAGCTATTAATCCATCCTATTTACTCCTCTAAAAGCTTATACAACACTAAAATTATTTCAATTTGATAATTGTTCAATAATTATGTGTATTGTGTAGCTGTAGTATATCATTATAGTTGAATTTAATATTTGAAAGAAAAAAAAAACAGTTAACATTATTATATAATTCATACATTTTTGAAAAGTATTTACATTAAATCTTTAAACAAGACGTAAGTACTTACTTTTAATTCATCTAACCTATAGAAAACGAAAACACTCTAAATAAATAATATTTATTCCCATTTTTTTTAGTAAAATAATTTATCGATATCTTCTACTTCTACATTATTTCTATTTATAATTGCATATTTTGTATCTTTTTCCATGAATACACAATTATTATTACCTTTCTTATAATTGCAATCTTCTAAATTTCCATGTAGCACATCACTATACATATCACAATCGACAAAATCCAAAGAATTTAAATTCTCCCCTTCATTTTCATTTGTTTGATTGATATCATCCCATGGACGAAACATCCTGCTGAATCTTTATAAAATTAAAATAGAAATTTGTACTTGAATACATCCATTGAACCACTACATTACATCATCTTTATATACATTATAATTTTCAAACTATTTTGTTCAATCTTAAGCTAATAAATTGATAAATCATAATTTTTGTCAATATTTAAAATTGTACCTATGTTTTCTTATAATTTTTGAATCACTATAAAACTAACTTATGAGGAACTTATTATTACATTTTCAAGTATTTTGACTACTTTGTTTTTACCAAAAAAATGTTATCGATATTTATGATAAAAAAAATTATAATAATAAAACGAATATTTCAAGTGCCTATAAATAGCATTAAAATAAGCGAAATATTTTGAAAATTAAATCATGTGAAGAAAACGCCAATCTAAATAACTCATGAAATTATCCAGTATCTACGATTTATTCTTTTTAAATAATAACCAGGGCTCATAACTTTTAGCATTTGCATACATTTTTTTGTGAGGTCACACATGTGAGCTATAAATTTGTTTCTGATAACCAACAAGCTAGATACGAAATTTTATGTTGCATATTTTTGCATATTTCAGAGTATAAGTACTATTTTGCTTTTTATAGCTTTTTTTTGGATTTTTGCATGATTTTTATCATTTATTTTTTTAAAGTTTTTTTTGGTAGCCTTAAACATTTTTTCTTAAAAATAACAAGAAATTAAAAAATATATAATTATAAATTTCTGATTTATTTTAGATTGTGAATGGAGTGAGGAATGTATTGATTTTACAATGATGTGTTTTTTTTTTGTGTCTGTGGACAGCATTACTAGTCGAAATAATGCTTCAATTTAAAACTTCGGGGGTGGTTTCCGATGACAAAGTGAATATCCTTGGTGCATTATAGAGGTCATAATTTAAAAATTTCCAACAGTTTTCAAAAAAATCGAGAATAACAAAAAAAAAGTGACGGAAAAACGGGAATTTTTACGCAAAACCAGTTTTCGACCAAATCGATTTTCTTATATAGTTGTAACTCAAAAACTAATCACTGTAAATACTTGAAAATTTTACCAAATGTTTATATTAGTGTTATCTATATACAGTTAACTTTTCAAAATATTTCGCTTTTTTTTTGAGCTATTTATAAACCACTGAAATTTTTAATTTTTCTGAGAACATTTGTTTGAAATGTCGATAACCTACCTAACCTAGCCAAAAAAACTTGAAAACTTAATACAAGGTTCCTTATGAGTTGTTCTTATTGTAGTTAAAAAAATCAAAAATCGTTAGTCACAATTTTTTTTTTAAGCGTTAATAGTTAAAATTTTTACGAAATATGTCAAAATCGCCAAAATTTGCAAGTAATTTTGAAGTTGAAAAATCATAAAAATTTTTGTGTTTATATCTAAGGATAAAAAATTCAACACTAAGTTTTCCATAAGTTTTCCTTCAAGTAGCTATAGAGAAAACTCTGAGCGTCATTATAGGAAAAATGTTTTGAGCATTTGAGTTTTAAATTTTTTTGAAATCGCGTAACGATAACGGTTTATCCTCAAACGAGTCAAACAAATCATCTCCGTTCAGAATCATTTTTCGTATACAATGATACCTATCATTGCATTCAAATTTAATCCCATCCATTACAGTAACCTACTGTACGGCAGAGCGACATCTACGACTTACCCGCTTTTTTTTAGTATGACGCTTCCAGTTTTTTTTTTTACTATTTGAAGAAAAGCTTATGGAAAACTTAATGTTGAATTTTTTAACCTAAGATATAAATACAAAATTTTTATGATTCTTCAACTTCAAAATTACTTGCAAATTTTGGCGATTTTGACATATTTCGTAAAAATTTTAACTATTAACGCTTAAAAAAAAAATTGTGATTAACGATTATTGATTTTTTTGAACTACAATAAGAACTACTCATAAGGAAAGTTGTATACAATTTTCAAGTTTTTTTGGGCACCCAAAATTTTTTTATTGACACTTCAAATGCAAATACTTAGAAAATCACAAATTGCAGTTGTCTATAAATAAATCAAAAAAAAGCCAAAATATTTTGAAAATTTTACTTTATATATAAATTACACTGTTATGAACATTTGATGAAAATTTTAAGTATTCCCATTTGGTAATTAGTTTTTGAGTTATAACTAAATAAAAAAATTGATTTTGTCGATAACTGATTCTGCGCTAAAATTCCCGATTTTTCTTCATTTTTTTTTTGTTTTTTTCCGATTTTTTTAAAACTATCGCAAAATTTTTACTTTTGACCTCTGTAATGCACCAATGATATACACTTTACGTCTTTACATAATTTTAAAATCTCAATACATTCATCACTTCGTTTGAATCTAAAAATCAGTCTATCCGAATTTGGTATTGAAAACACCGGTTACTATTTAATCCAAATTGTATGGTTTATGCATTTACCGAAAGGGTTAAATATTTGAAATTTATTTGAAAAGTGTATTTATATATCATTAGCTCGTAAAAATATCGATTTATTCCAATATATTTCGGCCGAGAAATTCAGTGTTTCCGAAATTATTAGTGAACACTGCGGTATACTATGCCTATAGTATAATGTGTACAAGTACAATTCTATAAGCCCCAGCTAATAATGCCTTTGAATTACAACGATTACTTTCCATTAAATATAATATAAATTTAACACTTATGACTTTTACATACATAATGGTAAGGATAAATATGGGCTCGGGATAATTATTTACGTTGCTATAATAATTCACTGAATAAGTGTATAATTTTAAAATTGTTTATTGAATACCTCATAGGTACTATATTATTTTTAAAAAAAGCCAAACTGTTGAATTGGAGGTCTTTGGATTTTTTTAACATTCAGCATATTCTATACGACTATACCTAGCAATTAAAATTTTTACGTATTAAAAAATTATTTTACTAAATAATTGATTTAAGGGTAAATAATCAAAAACTATTTTAAAATATGCAATAAAAATCAATAAATCTTAAAAATATGCATTTGTAGAAATAAATCCCAAAATATGCAAAAATATGCACAATAAAGTTTTAAACTTTAACTCCAAACACCACAACACAAATTTTTACTAGATCAGATTTATTCTTTTTACTTCCCGAACAAATATGCAATTGCATAAATACCCGATCCCTGGTTATTACTTATTTTATTTAGTTATATTAAAAGTACATTAATTATAATATAATACCTAATTAAAATATTTTTATTTAGGTACTTACCCTTTACGGAGATTATAAATGAAGATTCTGATAAAAAAAAATCGATAATTTAAATATCGTACGCACAACACATATGTTTACATTAAAATATACACATTAAAAATTTGTAACACCGTGTTGAAGTCTTCAGAACGAAGGTGAATACGGGAATGAAAATAATAATCTGAAATTAGTCTAAAATGTCTTTAATGGGTCCTATATTATTATTTTTTGTCCCCTTCTTCCCTCATCTCTAAGATATCAGATATTGACATTGCATTACTTTTTTTTACCAAGAAGTTATAAGCTGTTAACTATAGTATAGTTGATATGGGTATGGGTTTAATGTTTATCAACATTTTTTGGTATGTTCTTTATGCATACTAAGCGCGTCTAACGCGTATGGCTCTACTTACTGTATAGTGTATTGTCACAAGTAACAATACATAACAATAGTCTATCTACCTGTCTAACTATTACGAACCGTTGAGTAGTATACGTATAGTAACGTTTTGGTTATCGCCAACCGCCATTATCGGTTACCTTTGACAGACGGGTCACTGTGACTCATAGAGTATTCTATGCTGTGACTGCCGTACCTTTAATATAATCCAAATTAAATTTTAACCTTATACTATTCTTTGAATTCTTTTTCGTAATTTATTTTATTGAAGTAGTATTTGTGGCGATTTTATTATTATAATACAGGCACATAGCATTGCATAATGTTTTTCACTTTTAACTTGGCTTTCAATGATTACATTCTTTGACAAACAAGACTATAGATTTCTGTTGCGGTTCTCCAAAGTGTCTTGGACTGTTGGATATTAGTTAAAAAGTTATCTAAAACGTTTGCATTTGTTATATATCAGCTATAATACATATGCTTTTCCGGTGTACAATTAGTACACACTAGATCAGCGGTTCCCAATCTTTTTCCCATCACGACGCATTATTATTAGTTATTATAAGTCACGGCACACTTTGGATAAATATTAGATCGTATATAATCAAGGGTTAAGTATTATCTACTTATCGAATAATAAGTTCAAATTGTCACGGCACACCTTTCAAATTTCACGACAAACTAGTGTGCCACGGCACGCCCTTTGGGAAACACTGCACTAGATATAGGTATTATGTTATGCAGTTATTACAAAAGCCAAGGGATAACCATGTTAAATTTGTAACATTAATATGAATATTTATTTTTTTTTTTTTTTTTATTATGATCAATTTTATTTTATGTTTTAACAAATTTTATCATTTTTTTATCGGTAATTACTTACCTAAGTATAATATATTATTGTAGGTACCTAGATACCCTACCTACATAAAAAATCAAATTAAAATGTAACTAAATGTATAATATTATGAAAAAAAACCATAAAATATTAAGCAAAATGTTAAAATATTAAGTAAAATTGTGTTCTTAATTTTAACATTCTAAACTTCAATAATTGATGTTATAAAAAAAAATTAAGTACATGAAATATACTAAAAAAAATATTAAAAACGGATAAGTTAGTTATAAGTTATAACTTTATAAGATAAGTTGGATAGCCACAATAATAAATTTAAGTAGTTCGCTAATTCGATAATTAGGTACCTACTATTATTAGTATTATTCAAGTATTTGGAACACATTAATTAATTTTTGCAGTTTTGTATAATTTATTAATTTCTGGTAAGTAATTCAAAAAGAAATGATCTATAAAAGTAGGTTTTTCTCATAATCTTCTTAAACGTTTAAAAATTAATCGATTAAGAAAAAAAAATTTTTCCAGTGTTTTCAAGCTTAATATTATACCATACACTAATATACCTACACAATACACATAATTACATAAATACAAAATATAAAACTAATTTTAATTATTAGTTACTTTTATTTCACAGAACCGCATGTATTTATGTAATGATAATAATCACAAACGAAAAATATTTCAACATTAATGTTATTATAACATTCAATATTCAGAATTCAATAATACTATATAGTAATACGCATTGCATTAATGGATACGTAAAAAATACTCTCATTTCTTATATCTTATCAAAATTAATAAAATATACAAGTAGGTATGTGGCTGATTTTATCACACGGTAAAAATGTGTAGTCTTCTAGTTGAGTAACAACTACCAGTTACACCTGGTGGTTTTTACACTTTGATATTGTAGTCTTAGGTGTTGTATAAAAAGCAATTACAATAAAGTAGGTAATAAAATGTGAAAATAAGCCAAAATAAGCTAGTATATTATTAAAATCAAATTATAACAAATGTTAGAGATATTCGTTATGTTATTATATTTTTTAATTCATACCTATTAGTATTCTTCAATAATTCATAAGTTTACATACTTACTTATTTAATTTTAAGATTATCAGAAGAGCAATGATGCTTTTGTGTTTTGTCAATTAGTTTCATAAATTAGTATTTTTTTGTAAAAACAAAATATATTGTCATTTTTCACCAGTAACAACAAAGTGAATTAATATCCGTTAAATATCATTCATATAATATACTCTATATGAATAAAAATGTGCAAGTACATACTTTTATCATTAATTCATAACATTATCTACCTATATTGGATAAATTCAGTATTTGCTGATATAATATTATTATTATATTTATTGCATATTTAGAAATCAGGCACGTTAAAATCATGCTCAATTTCATTTCTCATGAAAGGTAATAAAGCCACTGTTTCAAGTAAGTCTACTTAGTACATAGGGTTGTCAGTTAGCACCTAGGTATATAAATATTGTATAATTTTAAAACTTAAACCTAAATATAATTATATAATAATATAAGAAAAGGGACTATAAGCCTATAATTATCTAAGCCCTAGGATATAAAAATTACTCAATTCTTCGGCTATGGTAAAATTTGTAGTTAAGTAAAAATTGGTAATTCCACCAGGCAGTTTTTACCCCCAACGGTAAAATTCATATATAAGTGGGTAAAAATCACCCGTTATGTTTGGCGATTTTACCTCTGGCAATTTTTACCTCCTCGGTAAAATTTATAGGGGGGGTAAAAATCGCCTGTTACGGTAGGCGAGTTTTACCTCAGGTGATTTTTACCCACTAGGTAAAATTTATAGGGGGGGGTAAAAATCGCCTGTTACGGTAGGCGAATTTTACCTCAGGCGATTTTTACCCACTAGGTAAAATTTATAGGGGGGGTAAAAATCGCCTGTTACGGTAGGCGAATTTTACCTCAGGCGATTTTTACCCACTAGGTAAAATTTATAGGGGGGGTAAAAATCGCCTGTTACGGTAGGCGAATTTTACCTCAGGCGATTTTTACCCACTAGGTAAAATTTATAGGGGGGTAAAATGTATAGGGGGTATAATTCGCCGGTGACACCGGATTTGTAGGTTTTTGCATATTTTTTCCTTTTAACTTTTTTATATTTTTGTTAATAATCTCCACGAATAATACTAATTAGAATTCACTGTTAAATTTTTATTTTGCATATTTTTGCATATTTGACTATAAATGCATATTTGTTGCATATTTCAATGAATGTGCTGTTGCGAACAATTTTTGGTCGGTATAGGACGCGGAATTAACGACACAGTTTTAGGTATCTCAATTTAAAATACGTATTAACCTATGTAACATATTATAGATACATAACCTAACCTAATGATATAAACAATATTCAAATAAAATAATAATTTTCAACTTTGATTTTTATATCATATTTTTTTTAATCTGATCGTGTTTTACTATGCCATACTTTAATAAGTCATATTTATTAACTTTTATTATATATATATATATATATTAAATATTGAATTTGAATTCAACCAATTTTATTTTTTTATATTTTATTAATTTTATTTATATTTTCATATTATACGTATCAGTGCCGTAGCCAGAATATTTTTTTTTGGGGAGGGGGGCACCTCAAATTTTGTAACAATAGTTTTTTTACTACACATTACCGTTTTTTATGACTACTATTATATTAAAAAACTATGGTTCCATTGATTCCCATACATTTAACATAACAATGTATAAATAATATTGTAATTGTAAAATGTTAACCATATATTAATGCATTAGTTAGTATACCTAACTATATAAGTATATTAATAACATTATATCAATTGTATGTTTTGTAAACACAACATTTTGTTTTTTGTGGAAATATTATTTCTATTTACTAACAAGAATACAAGTTCATAACTTTTAACTTTTATCAAACATATTATATAAAACTAGTCTTAGTTAATAGAAAGGGGATAGTTAAAAATAAAGGAGATTGTGATGAACCTGAAAAAAAATGTTAAATGATTAAATAAAAACTCAACAAAATATTTCTTTATTTTATAATATAACAAATAGGTTAAAAAAAAATGTAAGTATTAAAAATAACACATTATTCTTTGATATTATAATAAAGTAGTAACAATGACCAACTGATAAAATAAAATAACAACTTAGTTTTAAAATAAATTATCTACAGACATAATTTTTTTAAAATTATATTAGGTATCTACTATCTTGTATCTAACTTACCTACTTATAATTTAAAATCTAAACGTCTCTCTTTTTTGTTTGCAAAAACATCAATTAATGAGTCTATGTCTAAATCTTTATCTCTATGTACATTGAGTAGTGCTAGTCCATTAAGTCTATTTTCACTAGTTGAATTTCTCAAATAAGTTTTTATACGCTTAAGAGTTGAAAAACTTCTTCTGGGCAATTTAATAATGTATCAAGGAATGACTATTTCTGTTTCCCACTTCATTTGCCATAATTCAAACTCTCCCTTTAAGGTTGAATTATAGGAATCTATATTTAAGTCATCTTTATAAAATTCTAAAGAGGTTTGTAAATCATCAAATATTTTATTTTTTATTTTAGATGGTTATAAACAAGAAAGTGAAGATATTAAATTAGAATTTGAATTAAATCTTTCATTAAAAGATGAAAGCAAATCATCTAAATATGGACAGAAAATTGATACCCTATAGTATGTGCAACAATCACCATTATTTACAGTATAATTTGCCCGGTGTTTTTGAGTTCCTACAGTCTGTGGGATAATAGGAGTCACGCCAACCTTTTCAACAATTTCAATAACACTATCAAATATTGTTTGAAACTCTACTTCATTTCATAAATTCTGTAATTTTGTAATTGTTGTTTCTATTAAATTAGTAGCGGTTATAATATCTATATTTTCTGTCTGTAAATATTTGTAAATTGTATATGTTATACCAAGTACTCTCTCCATTATAGAGCATGTAATCAAAAATTGGAAATTGCATAATGATTTGTGTAATAAAATAGCATTTTTGTCATTTTCTGAAGTCATGAGATCCTCTAATGCTAAAACAATTTCTAAATAACCATCGACAAATATTGAAAGAGCTTCGTTCCTTTCAACCCATCTAGTTTCACAATATTTTTTTAACCCAGAAAATGGTTTATTTTCTAATTTTGTTTTTAATATATAAGTTCTTTTTGCTGACATTCGAAAGAAAGAACTTACTTCTTGAATTATATTTAATGTGTTTCTGATTTGTTGAACTTTAGAAGCATCATTTAGACATAAATTTAAACAATGGGAGAAACAATGAGTATATAAAGCTTTAGGATATTCTTTTAATATAAGTACTTGAACTCCTCTAAATACTCCACCCATATTTGCTGCACCATCATACCCTTGGCCTCTCATTTGCTGTAAATTTAATCCTAATGCAGTCAATGTACTTATGATTTTCTTTGCTAGCTCTAATCCTGTAGTACTGTATACTGGTACAAACTGTAAAAAGTCTTCTCTTATTTTACCTACATCAGCATCAAAGTACCTTATACAAAGAGAAAACTGTTCAACTTTTCCAACATCAATAGTTTCATCTGCTAATATTACAAAAAAAATTGTTTTTTTTTATTCTGTTACAAATTGTAGTCTGAATTTGATCACATATAATTGAAATTAATTCATTTTGAATGTCAGCACTGATGTAAGTAGAATTTTTGCCACAATTTTTAATATGATTTAAAAATAAATCATCACCACTATCAATACGATAACATAATAGAGCTCTGAAATTACCATCGTTATGTAATGGCAAATTCAAATCTAAACTACCTGAATCACGACCACCTCGAAGGGCAAGTCCTTGACGCCCACAAATATTAATGTTTTTATTATAACTTTTAAAATATCCCTGTTCCTTTTTATTTCACTCTCATTTCTTTTATGTAATTGGATGTAGACATCGTTTTGTTTTTTATCAACTATTTTTAGGAATTCAGCAACTTTAACCATAGAAAATTTATGATACTCATTACTTTCATGTATTTTTAAGTACTCAATAGCATCTTTCTAATTAACGAATGGTTGATGAACAAATGACTTTGGAGGTGAATGCATACCTTTACCAGCTCCTTCTTTTTTGTAAAACAACACACAATATTTACAAAACACTCCATTTTCATGATCTGAATAGGCCAACCAATTCCAACGTTGTAACCAAGATAAATTAAATTTTCTTCCTTTTTTTTCAAACATTTTTATTGGAAAAGTATAATTGCTATCTGGTGTCCATGTATTTAATATAATGTCTCGACATTCAACATCCTCTATTTTTTTTAAACAATTCTTCTGGATGTATTTACCAATATCATTTTTGAAAATTTGCTTCCCCAAAGACATATCAGGTAACAGTAACTAAATATATACAATATACATTAACAAAATTACAAAAACATTAATTTACACACAAACACACAATCTCATATTTCCATTAATATATTAAAATAATAAATGGGAATATATCAGAATGACAGAATATATTTATGGATATTATACTATTCAGTGTTCAGTATTTGTTAATGTTATAAGTATTTATAAATGCAAATATAAATACATAGGTATATGTATATTATACATAGAATAGTAGAATATAATATAATAGAAATTAGTATAACTATTGAGTAATAAATGCAATTTATAAGAAATATCACAGTACAAATTATAAAACAAAAGAACACTGACACAGCTGACAACACAACAAATCACTAAAAACTAAAAGTGCAATTTAAGTATTCTTAATTTAAAGTAGTAATAGGTCACATATAATACTCAGTAGTAGGTTAAAAAGTGTTGTAAATAGTAAATCTTTAATGTGTTAGATTGTGTCCTTACTTAATTTATATAAATATGTAGTGCTATAAAAGTAGGTAGGTAATACATTACATTATAATAAATACTCAATTATTGAGTATTTATTAGTTTTCAAACATTATTCTTACCTGTTGATCATTTGTGATGAGATTATCTGAACAGACAAAATCATGAACTGACTCATTATTTTCAACTTAATCATTATTTGTACCTACATCATTATTTTCACCATATTTTGTTTGCTATAAAGTAAGTACATATTTGGGAAATTTAAATCTAAATTCTATTATAATAGGTATGTTGATACATTTCATTAACTATTAATTAGGTATTATTAATTATATTACAATTACCATTACCTCAAAAACGTTAGTATTTTGTACATTATTTGGTTTTTTTGCAAAATAGTTTAACAAATTGTTCGAGGTCCTTTTCATTATGATTTGATGAGTATTGCCTACTTTACTAATTTAACGTCTCGAATGTATATTTCAATATTCAATATAATAATGAATGAATTAATATAAAAATATTATAAACAAAAATCAAAATATATGAAATAACAATAAGCATTTGAATTTCTTTTGATTTAAGACATAATATCTTAATTGACTTAATTATTAGTCCGTGATTATAATATCATTAATTATTATTGTAACTGTGATTAGTGTGATTAGAATGATTAGATAATAGATAATATTGTTTTACAATATGGTTAAATATATACATAATAATCAAACTATAACCGTGTTCACAATAAAAATGGAATTCACTGGTATTTCTTATCTAAAGACCGTCACGACATCGTATGGTCGGTATTTATCACCACAATCACAGATAAATCTTTAATCAGTTTGGGCAGTGCAGGATTTAACCATTGTGCCGCTTAAAGCACAAAATAAATTGCCGCCTTTTAATATAAATATTTTTCTAGTCTAAAAAATGTTATTAAAACATACAATTATAGTTTTTTTCCTTTATTACTTAAAATTTTTATGATAAAAAATAAAAATATACAGTTGTTATAAAAATATATACATATACATTCATACAAAAAAATTTAATGATCAAAAACATGGTAGTAATAAATACTTAAATAGTTAATTATTATATTCAAAATTAAATAGTTAATGTCTAGTACTCATCGCCTTTCTGCGCGACTTTTGAGTCGCAAAATCATCTATAATGGCATCGAAGTCCATTTTGTTCACTAGTTCAGTTTCAATTGCCAATAAACTCAACGAATTTAATTTATTCCCTTCCATACTTGCTCTCAAATAATTTTTTACACGTTTTAATGTGGAAAAAGACCTCTCGGCTGAACAGTTAGTTATTGCCATACATAAAAGCATACGTAAAGCAATATCTACGTTAGGAAAAACTGTATCTAAATTATTACCGCGTAAGTGTAATGATAATTCGATAACTCCATCAATATTTTTATTTAAACTTTGAAGATATGCTCGAAAATGAACACATTCACAAGCGAATGATTTTTCTAAATCATCGTTATAAAATTCTTGAAGCTTGTTAGCTTTTTGAGTTATTTCTTCTGATGAAAGTAGTATTAAATTAGTCAAAAAGTCATATTTGTCAAATGTATTAATATAAGCAGCGCATCTTTTTTCAAGTTCACTCTTCACTCGGTCCAGTATGGTAAAATATGTTTCTATTCTTAACTTATCACTTCCAGTCATATTAACTTCATTTTCTCTTGTCTCGTCTGCTTGAAGTTTGCGTTTTTTAGTCCTTACTTTATCAAACTCGTACTCTTCAATCTTTATTTTTTTTGCCAAAGTTACATATTCATTAAAAAATTTATCATTTCGAATAGATGTTATGAAGTTAATTAAAGATTTATAGAGTTTGACAACTTTTCCCAAATCTGTATTTATTTTTTTGAAGCTCTTTGCTTGTGTTATTAAAACTCTCCAAAATTGCATTCCAAAATACAGTCATAAAAACTGTTTCAAAACGGTCAAGTTGATGTCTTAAACCAGCTGCCTCACAACGCGTCTTCGCCTTTTCAAAATTATCTTCTTCTAATAAACTTAAATTTCTTATAACACCGTCATAGTTTTGATACAAGCTGTCACAAGCTTCATGCCGAGCAGACCACCTAGTTCCATCTGCTCTTTTGACAACTTTTTTACCGAGCGTTAGGCTGGACTTTAAAATATCCCATCGTCTAGTAGATGCAGAAAAAAAAGAATAAAGATGTTTTATAGTGTTAAAAAACGATAATCCTTCTTTTACGCATTCAGCTACACAAGTCCCAACCAAGTTTAGCGAGTGAGCAGCACATGGTACGTAATACGCGTAAGGATTTTTTTTTATTATCCTTGCCTGTAAACCCGAGTAAATTCCAGACATATTGGCGGCGTTGTCGTACGATTGGCCCCTACAGTTATTTATGTCAATATCATGTTTAGTTAAAAAAGATAATACGGCCGTTTCAAGTGTTTCAGACTTATGCCCAATATTTGGTAAAAAACACATAAAACGTTCGACAGGGAAACCGTCATCTCTAACGTAACGAATAACGTATGCTAACTGGTCTGTGTGGCTGATATCAGGAGTTGAGTCTATCACAATCGAAAAATATTTTGCACTTTTAATTTCTTTTATAATTACATTAGTAACTTGTGTTGTCATTAATGTAATTATTTCATCACATGTTGTAGAAGAAAGGTAAGATGTATGACCACTACCCGGGTTTCCATGTTGAACTATATGATTGCTTAGAAAAGGGTCAAATTCAGATATTAATTCTAAACACATCATAAAATTACCATTATTTTGACTTCCAAATTTTTCTACGGAACCTCTAAATGGAAGACCACGACTTCCCAATTTTTTTATGACAGCAATAACCCGTTTCAACACATTTTTCCAATAATCTATTTCATTATTTATTTGAATACAGAGATCACTATCTATTCTCCCAACATTATTGCTCCTACGTAAAAATACTATTTGACAGTTAGTATGTTCCTTAGAGACTTCATGTTGTTTTACAATTTTAATAACATTTCTCCAGTCCATTAAACCTTCTGTAGCAAGTTTAGTAGAACCTCCAAACATTCGACAGGGGATACAAAATAAAGCATTTTTACTACGAGAATAAATTAAAAATTTTCTAAGCTGTTGTTCTCCATTTAAAAGTTTCCGATAAAATACACTTTTTTTTAAGTATCGCGTTTTATTCCCAAACTCTAATTTTGTTGATAATAAATCATAGTCAATATTTTGTTTTATTTCTTTTATTAATAAGCGATCAATTGTCAAATCATTAATTACCCATTCTGCAGGATCCTCGCTGATTAAATCGACTATTGGTACATCATCTTTTTCAGTAGTATTATTTGAACAACTTTCTGAGGATTTGACGTTTTGAATATAAGTGATGTCCGTAGTACTAGTACCCGAGTTTGAACAACTAGCGAGCATTTTCTGTGTAGTCTCATAATTTTCAACTTCATTTAAAATATTTGTTGGTTTAAAAAAAGAATCAATTTTTGGGATTTTTCGCACTAAGTTATTTAATTGATTTTTTTTTTCTTCCGCGATTTTTTTATACTTATAGCCACTTAAACGTAATCGATCGTCACTCATTTTACTATAGTTTTATTGAAAAAGTTACAAATAAAAATTAAAGAAATCAAATATTCATACAAATAAGAAAAGTGTGAACTTCGTCTGCACTAAAAAAAAATAACACCGAACACGTTTGTTACTATAATACTACAGAACATGTCACAATATAATAATCGCTCGTTCGCGATTGCATTGACTAATAATTGGGTTTTTTTTATTGTGATTAGGTACAGATAAACACACAATCGTCAACCCATGTTATATTAATAACTTATTTTACGGTCGTCGTATCCACTTGTCTTGTCTATTGTCAAGTCGTAGATTTACAACACGATAACGAACAATTTACAAATAATGCAGCAATGCTATTTATTATAATAGGGCGATAAACTCTACGATTATGATATTGAAAAACATAAAATATAAATATTACCACAATCCCGTTGGTCTAAAAACATTTTATAATAAGTTGCATTTATTTTAATAAAAATGATTTGCCGCCCTAAGCACTAGCTTATAGTGTTTACTGGTAAATACGGCACTGAGTTTAGGCCCGGTTTTTCAATCATATTTCGTGCTTATCACTATTTAATATTAATTGATATTTTTGAAAACAAAATACAAATTTGAAATTACAAATAATTTATCGTTATTATAGATTTACTTTGAATTATACAAATATGTATATTAATGATATAATTTTTAAAAATGTCTGTAGTGGCTCTGTACAAGATAATAGAATACTACGGATTTCGGGGGGGGGGCACGTGCCCCCGGTGCCCCCCCCTTGGCTACGGCACTGATACGTATGTATTAATTTATATTTTAAGTATTTCATTATTCATCTGATTTTTTATTTCACTGACATTTTGTAAATTATTAAAACATATTTATTTATAATTAATTATATTTGTATTTTATCTTACTTATTGTTTTGCTGCATAGTTTGATGAATACCTCGGTCCATGTTGTTGCGTTGAATAAGTAGGTTTTAGTTTATCAATTAAAAATGAATTAAGAATCAAACTGTTTCTTCAAATTAATACTGTATTTAATTTAGATTAATTATTAATAAAACTTAACTAATATCAAAAACCTTGCTTGATGATAGTGTTGTAATAAAGTCAGCGACTTACACAAGTACTGAAAGACTGATGCCCGGTTGCATGAAAACAGTTCCGTAAATTGTTGGGCCGATAATATATTGATAGTATAATAATGGAAGTTAAAGAACAGATTGCGTTTCATGAAAGATGTATAAATTGTATCAAATTATCAGGTTATAACCAATTATCAGGTATTCAGTAGTACAAGGTTTCCCCATAGATATATTAATACGTCTATGGTTTTTCCCATTTGTTCTTGTCCGTTACTTTGATTTTTTCAATTCTCTTTTTTTTTGTTCGAGTGATTTACGTTACATTATAATTTTTCTATTGTATTTTATACTTTTTTACGTCATTGAATTGATTTAATTTACTTTTCTATAGTAATTTATTGCATTAAATAAATAAATAAATTAAATAAATATTTTTTATTGATTTAATTTAAAAATATTATTTATATAATTAATATGGAAGACGACAAAAAAAGGGGCAAGAACTTTTCTGAAACAGAAAAATCAATTTTAATTGATCTTATTTTGCCATACAAACATATTATTGAAAATATCAAGGTAAGCATAACATGCTTTATTATTATTTACTGTTTATTGATTATATTTTCTACCTATATGATTCTTACCTATACATGATTAAAAAAAATATCCTAATATTTTTGGTCTCACTCCTTAAATGTGTGCGTATATGTATAAAAATGAAGTGCAAAAAATTTGATTCTATAAAATTGTTTATTATTACTAATCGTTACTATGTTACTCGTATTTCCAAAAATTTAGTGCTTTTTTACAGTCGAGTCCATATACTTCACGAAACATTGGATATATTAAAAAATGTAATATTATAAAAGTTATAGCTAATTTAATTTAATTTAAAATATATTATAATATAGAAAATGTCGATATTTCTAAAAGTTAACAAAATACTTACGGAAATGTGAAAAATTTTCGTAAATATTGAAAAATTTAAGGAGTTCAAACTTAAACTACAAGTCGGCACGGGTTAACCTTAACCGATTGGTTTCAAATTTTTTTGCAATTCATTTTAATACATATACGCACACATATAGGGGAGGAGACCAAACATTTTTTAAAATCAAAATTAAGGAATACCCTATGACATAACATATTATATCTTTAGTACAAACCTACTTACTTGAGTATCATACTTTATACAAATATTATGATGTAATATAATTATAATACAATATTTAGACCGATGGTGCAACAAATAAAGAAAAAGATGCAGCATGGAGTGAAATTGCAAATTCATACAATTGCCAACAAATAACTGGCATCAGAACCATTCGCCAATTAAAATCGGTGTATGATGTTCAAAAAAGAAAGGCTCGAAAAGACAAAAGTGATTATAAGGTACTTATCTAAAATTATTTCAATTAATTTATTGTTTTGAAATATTATGTAAACTAAAATATTGAACACTTTAGGTTGAACTTTATAAAACTGGTGGGGGTCGTAATTTATCAATGTTGTCAAGTACAACAGACAAAGTTATTGGACTCCTAGGTGATCGTTTAGAACCTTTATCTAACCAATATGATTGTGATTCTGACTATCCAAGTATGTATAATAAATTTTATTACAGTTATTAATTCTTAACTGTTAATATTGGTATATTTTACTATTATTTTATAACTTTTAGATGCTAATAACCCACCAGATGAATTCATAATTCAAACATTAAATGAAGAGGATCCATCAGATGACTTATTTAGCAACTCTGATGAAAACTCTTATTTAATTGAGAAACCAGTGACAAAAAAAAGATCACCAGAAATACTTTTAGCACCGAGCAACAAATTGGTAAAAATATTGGACAAACAATCTGTTGCTCATAACGTCAGCACTAGTCATCCTGCAACTGTGGAACAAAATATAAAAAAAAAGCACGAGTCTTCTGCAAAAAAGGTTTATGAAGGACTAAATCTTTTGACTTCCAAACATTTAGATATTATTGAAAATAAAGAAAAGCTAAAGGACAATTTAAATTTGTTAGCATTAAAAAAAATCAAAACTACAGTTAGAGATTACAGAAATGGAGCAAAAGATTATGGTCCTAAAATATGATACTGAGCAACAAAAGTGTGCTTCAGAACTCAAGCAAATCAAATTAAAAGAACAAATTCTTGAGTCTGAACTAAGGCAGAATAAAATGAAAGAAACAATTCTTTCAAAACAATTAATAATTAATTTATAAATAATTTATAAGTTGTTCATTTATGTATGTTTGTTATTTTATTATATAGGCATTGCAAGTTGATTTTTATTTAAATTTTATAAACAGAAAATTACCTAAAAATTTCAAATAATCTTTTATTAAGTTATAAAAGAAGTACAAAAAAAATGATGATAGTTTATAGTAACAATAAGTTTTATTATGTTGATTAATTTATAATTTTTATTAATTATTTTGTTTAAATTTTTGTGAATAGGATGTTATTAACATGATTTATTTTTATTTATACATCTAGTTTTTACTTAATTTTAGTTTGTTATATTATAGGTATTTAGTTAATTTTTATTTAAATTGTTTGTTACAAGGAGTTATCTAAAAAATAAATAATAAACTGTTTAGTCCAAAAAATGTTTTAAAAATTAATGATTATGTCAAGAAAACACAGTATTTATTAAATGTGATCTTTCAGCATTTCCTAACTGATGAATGGGCAAAGTTGGTATCTCTTGAAGTAATTCAATATCAATTACATGATTATCAAATTCTGGAGGTATCTCATCTTTTTCTTTTAGAAGAAAATTATAAAGAACTGCCGTAGCAACGATAGTAGCCATAGTAGTACTTAGTTTTGTACGAACTCCAACTGCTAGAACAGGAAATCTTCTCTTTAAAACCCCAAACAATCTTTCCACCACATTCCTTGAACCAATTTGAGCTTTCTACGATATCAAAACAAATAATAGTTTTTTTAAAAAAAAAAGCAGTGGCGGTAGGCATAGCAGTAGCCATGTAGATACCTATAGACTATAGTTGTAAGTTATAAATTAGAACACTTTTAGGTAAAAGCACAGAATAGATTGAATGTAAAAGTAAATCAAACTTAACCTGACCACACAAAATAGGAGGTCTAAATTAAAGTGTGGCAATTGCTAGCGTTTAAATGTATTCAAAATATACTTGATATTTGCGTTCTGCGTCAGTTCTTGGATTCAATAAAGGAGTTAGGAGATAATTTCGACAAGGATAACCTCCATCACCAAGCAAATAAGAATTTCCAAACTCATTATTTTCAAATTTTGCTCGTATAAAACTATTATCAAAAATAGTACTATCGTGGACAGATCCAGGCCATCTAAATAGAAATAGGAAAGTAACAAATAACTGAATTATGGATGATTATTTTAATGAAGTTAAAAAAAATTTTAATATACCTCGCTACAATATCCAATATTTTTAAATTGCTATCACATATTGCTTGGACATTGAAAGAGAAATACTCTTTACGATTACGGAACTGCTCGCCGATATCACTTTTAGGTGATTGTATTCTGATATGCGAACAATCTAGTGCACCAATAACACGAGGAAATTGATGTAATCTAAAAAATCCTAACTGGACTTTTTGTTGCTCTGCAACATTACTAGGGAATTGGATAAAGTGTGGACGTAATCGAGCAATTTCTATGGACACTGTTTTAATAACTCTACAAACAGTAGATTTATGAACCTGAATATGATCACCTAACACCATCTATAATTAAAAATTGTAGGTACTGTATTTCTTATTTATAAATTATACAATTTTTGTTTCTAAAAAATACTTGGAATGCTCCAGTTGCATAGTAACGCAAAGCAATCAAAAGTTGAAGTACAGGTGATAGAGATGAACTTCTATTTGTCTTATGTTTAATAGAGTCACCGATCATATGCAAAAGTATCATAAATGTTTCTTTCGACAATCTATTAACAGCGAATGACACAATTAATTAAAAAACTATAAAACTCAACAAAATGAGAACACAAAAGACTTAAAAAAATTTAAACCTAAAGCGATACTTGAAGTCCAAGTCGTCATAGTCCTGCAACGGATTAGACCTATCCCTAAACAGCCTTGGTCTTGGAAGATTTATTAAAATTTGAAGAATCATATCTTCATCAGAATCATCAGACGACGATGACGAAGACATTGCAATTAATTATTTAAATTAAAAATTTTTTGAAACAATAAACAATATGGAATTTAATAAAATTATTAATTAATGTTGAAAAACTTGAAAATAATTTAACAAATAAATAGATAACAATAATTTTAAGTGATAACATATTTTAAATTAAATGATAAGGAATCTTTTAAACAGTTCTGCAAATTTTACAGACCCGAATTCAGACCTATAACTTATCGAACTGATAACGGTTTATCGGTCTTTTATTTATCGATTTTACAGAACGGTTTTATTTTTACAGAACCGATAACGACTTATCGGTTCTGTAAATTTTCATGCAACCGGGCATGAGGATAATAGACTATAACCTACTCAAGAGCACTTTGTAAATGACTATAAGTCTAAAAACATTGAATGATTATGAACCAGATTTATAGTCTGATCCAGTGGTGTGATATGTGATCACGCCATATTTCACTTTGATCACAGATATTTTTTATAGATTAGGTAAAAATATGATCACGCTATATTAAACTTTGACTACAGTAATTTTTTATAGAATAGGTTAAACTATGATCACGCCATATTACAACGCTACCACAGTTATTTTATAGATTAGGTAAAACTATGATCACACCATATGATACCACAACCTTACAAATCTGTATATAAGTGATCAGTAGACATTGATTATAGTTAGTGTTAAATCTCAACATTGTCTATAGATTTTATGTTTCGTCGTTTCATACCGTAATATATCCGTTTGCTACAAGTCGATAACAAACCAAGTAATATAATTTGATCCGGTAAATATTTTTAAACAATCTTTTATATTAAAAATTTAACTTTTACTGATTATCATTTTTATTTAAGGTATATTTAAATATATATATATATAAAATAATATGTCGTACTATACTAATGTATCTGCAGACGAAAGCTCTTCAAATGATGATCTAAGTACCTATACCTATTTGTTTATGTATGTGTGTGTATGATATTATTATATTAATATATTATTATTAAATAATAGAATGAAAGAAGTATACCATCAACACTATCATCTTCTTTAAAACCGGTAAAAAATGCAGAATAAAAAAAGAAAAAATGATACTGAACCAAAAGTTAAAATGTCTAAGGCAGGAAAGGTAATAATTTGCATTGTATTATTTTTTTAAATATTACACACACACACACACACACACACACACACACACACACACACACCACACCACACCACACATACATTTTTAAAATAAATATATATGAATGTATAGCTGCGAACAGAATCAATAGAGACGTACAAGAATGCCTTAACTAGTGTAGTATGTCACTAATAGATAATGAACATTTTAGTCTACAAATATTTCCACAAGCTGATTTTATTTTTTTAGCATCTATTAATTTTTTTTTATTAGCTGTATAATACGACTGACCCAAATTTCTTTTTCTTTTTGATGCCTCTTTTTGTGAACCAAAACTATGCCTTTTTTTACTTTTAAGAAGAACAACGTCATCTTCAATTTGATCAGAATTAGAATTATGGTGTAGAATATTATTTTCAATAATATGAGTCAACACAGGAGTTTGATCAGAAATATTAGCTAACAAATTTACTTCATCATTATCTGTTGCATTGTTGATTATAATAATGTTGTCATTATTATGATTTTCATAATCAGAACATTGATTAGGAATATTATCTTGAAATACATTGCCAAAGTCAGAGTTGTCAATTTCCTCAATCAAAATATTATTATTTGAAGTTATTGAATTAATATTAATTTGATTTCCCACATTATGACTTTCTATTGCTCCATCATTTATTTCACCAAAAACTATATTACCTACATCTGAAATTTTCCATAGATCTATATTTTGCTCTTCTCCCACTAATTTGCATGGTGTAAGTGTATGGTAAGATTTTGGTGATGATGGGGGTATATTTTGAGGGTCTTGTAACCATGCCTCTACTTTTTCAACCTTAAAGTAATTACATTTTATTATTAATACCTTGTTGTAATACCTAGTATTTAATATTAATTATAATTTATTAAGTTTAAAATGTGTTATTAGGGGAAGTCACTCTCAATAAATATACAATTTAAGAACATTTCTGACAACCATGTATAAAAACTTGTATCATGGTACTTTCTTTTTAGATATTTAATATTTATTCTTTGCTCAAATGACTTAAAATTTTAGTACCTACCTATTATATACAACATTTAATTTATTACATAATTTACACTTACAAAAAACAAATGTTATTTTTTTTTAAATACATTGCATTTAAAATTGTAAAGAACATGATATGTATTTGAATCTAATTTTATTTAATAATAATATCAGAGGCTCAAAATAATTTATTATAATACATTAATACATAAATAATGATACATTTTATACATCAGAAAATGTACTTACTGTATTTGGTAGCTCATAGTTAATTATAAATGATGGTATTTTCTCTGATCTCTTGAAATTTATACTGTTATTTTACTCCTACAGATCAATAATAATTATAAAAATGTGCTAGGTACTTTTTATCTATTTAGTTTAGTAATTAAAATATATTAGGTATAACTTACTTGTGGGCAACTTTGGCCAAGTTTGACTATACGTTTAGCTCTACTACTTATAATAATATACGATTTATACAATTAAATACTATTTAAATTAATAATCAATTATTCATATAATAAAACATAGAAATTAGAAAAGAAGAAATATAATATTTGTATTAAAAATAAAATGTTATTTTAATCGAATAATTGAAAAAACAAGATTTTTTATTAGCAGATATTAATCGTTACTAGCGTGTACACTGTATACTAAAATTATTATTAGTGGTTATAAATTATTAAAAAGATTATATAATCTTTTTTAATAATAAAAAAAAAATAAAGACATAGATCACAGTAAATATCAAGATATTGATAGTACTAAAACCAATGATGGTATTATGTCTCATAATATTATTGTAATTATAATATCTGATTCATGCTATTTATAGGATTTAAAAAATTTAATTCTCGAAATTGAAGATAAGGATACGTATACGTCGTATATTACGTACTAGGTCCAAGTCACTAACTACAAATTACCCAGACACCCAGTTGTAAAAAAACAATGTGTCGTTTTACTGTAAATAATATTGTGTCGAATGAATCAGGAATAGTGTCACAACTCAAAAAATAAAATTAATTTTGAGTTGTGACACTATTCTTGCACGAAAGTAATTAATTCGTTCAGCAAGAATAATGGCATATTACAGTTTTTAAGTCAGTTTGAGTGAAATAACATATTTTAATCACATAAACTAAAATAAAGAGCAGAGAATTTTATATTAGAATCAATGAAAATCCGAAAAACAACAATTTTGAGTTGTGTCACTATTCTTTCAGCAGTGCGATATAAACATGAACTTATGATTATTATCTATACAATCGCTTGTCAGAACTAATCGATTGATTTTATCATAATAAAACCCTGTTCCTGTAGGCTGTATTCCTATTTGATGTTTCTCAGGTTTCTCTAGGTACTCGTTTTTCATGATTTTATTACTGCGATTTAAATAATTTTATGTACATTTTCTTATATTAAAAATATACCTATTATAATGCCGGTGTGTGAGTTTTTTGGGTGTTACAGTGGTGGTAGCAAAAAAAAAGGTTTACCAAAATATCCAAAAGTTATTTTACATAGGTTTCCAAAAGATCCAAAATTAAGAATTCTATGGCAAAATAAAATCCTACCAGGTCATCAGAATTTAAGGCAAATTAATTTTAATTCAAGTAAATTTAAGTAACTACATAGTTACATAGTTAAATATGAAAATTGGTTTTTACCATTATTACATTGATTACCAAAAACCTACGATTTTTGTATTGAATTACCAAATAAACTTTCTGTATAAGAGACCTGCATAGTATATTCATTCAGGCTTACTATTGCAATTAATTTTATTTTATTGGTAATTTAAATTATTTTTTTTACTGGAAATATAATTTTAATAAAATAACAAAAAATATTTAGTAATAAATGTTGTATGTTTTATAAATAATTTGTATTTTAGCTGTAGTTTGCTCGTTGCATTTTGCTCCATACCATTATAATCATAATGATATAGGTGCACTCAATTTAAAATCAGACGCTGTACCATTATAGTAAGCATTACATGGTTTTACTTATTATATTATAGAGAAATAAACTGTTAATAATATTTAATTTTTTAAGTTCTTCTGGTTTTGATGAAAACATTGAATGTGGTACAAATGGATGTGATATGGGTACCGAAGATGGGATAGATGAAATAGTTATGAAGTAATTTTTTAATTTCTTATAATATAATCAATATTGAAGTTTTTCTAATTTTTTTATACCTACCTAACTTGTTTTGTTTAAGTCCAGTCCAATTGTGTGTTCATCACAAGAGAGGTCTACTACTCCAGCGTTATTACCATAAAAGACTACAGCTGGAACATTTTCTAAGTAACTATTTTTTTTTAGTCTAAATTGAATTGTATTATTAAGATCGGGATCCCTTTTTTTCCAGAATTAATATTTGCAATTGATTTTTTTTTTTAAAGAAAAAATATTAGTGTGCCAATTTATTTGTTATTATTTTCAGTGAATCTGTACCTAATTCAATCGACCCAGTAATTAGACGTCCTAAGAGATGCAGTGTTAAATTATTTGGATTTGATGATAGTTGCGATCTGGGAGTAAAGCCACTTATCGATAATGATAATGCTGAACTTGAAAAAGATGAATTAATTCTTAAGTAATGTATTGATATTGTTGATTTTAGTTGATTCTTCTGAAGCCTTTTGTGAACAAGACAATTCATCTCTACTATGCTCAATTGATAAAACCTGTTCATTATTTATGTAGGGTTATTAAAATAAAACCTACTAGATAGTATGAACATGTTTTACATTTTGAGGATCTACAATGTAATATGAAGCACTATATTTTTTACTCTTTCATATTTTAAATTCAGTAAATTCAGCTTTAATTTTTTTTTATATATACTATATCTTTTTTTCTTATGGTACCGAGGACCGGAGAAGGAACTATGTTTCCAATACTTTTCCTCCGGCCCCTATCATTTATTAAAACAAATCAAATACAACAATAATTAGCAGTGGTTGGCCAATCTCCCACTCACTACTATTAAAACTCATAATTTAACTATTATATAATATGGTACATTATATATATATATATATATATATATATATATATGTATAACTCTAATTCGTAGTATAATGAAATAAACTAAATATGTTTTATTTATTTATTTAAAATTAATACAACAGATGTAATAGAATGCTAAAAATGTTTTGTATCAGTACTAGTTTTAATATTTGTTTTTTTTTATTTGTATGACACTAAATAAAATAATTCTTTATATGTTTTTTACACTGTGTTTACATAACTTATTTATACCTATTCAGTTCTAAGTACATTTTGAACAAGTTAAATATTATTTTATTTAGATTGAATAATGAGATAGAGAATTGTAAAAAAGACAATCATGATTTAGAACAATATATTTCTTTGGAAAATTCCCGTTTTGAAATTCGGTTTTTTTAAATTCTCTCAAAATATTTTACACCAACTCAGGTTAATATGTTTCTTTACCCTACAAAAAAAGTGTACCGGTGGACACCTGAAGATATTTCAAGTGCCATTACATTAAGGAGTGTTTCTCCTAAGGCATACCGATATTTGAGAGTCAAAAAAAATTTTCCGCTACCAGGTTAATAAAAATGGTTTAGTTTCTTACTTAAATTTTAAATTGATTTACATATTTACATATAACATAAAGAATAATATTTTAAAGGCCTGTCTACGCTAAGAACGTGGACTGCAAGATTTTGTATTGAAGATGGAATACTTTTTAGTGTTCTATCCTTAATGAAAGCAAAAGGTAATAATATATTAACTTAAGTATTTTATAATGATAAATTATTCGTTTTTTCTTTACTGATTAAAATTCTTAATGTGTTAATATTAAAATACACACCATTTTAATATTTTAACTGAATTACTTAATACATTTTTTAAGGAGAATTCATGAATGAAACTGAAAAATTATCAGTTATATGTTTCGATGAAACCTTTATATCAAATAGAATATGTTTCGATAAGAAACATGAACGTGTTATTGGACCTCACAAATGTATTCAAACTGTTGTTGTTCGTGGTAAATATAACATTTCAATATTTCATCATAAATAAATGATCATATATTTTTATTACTAAGATACTATACATTTTATTTGTTTAATAGGGTTGGTTAATAATTGGAAACAGCCAATATATTATGGCTATGATCAAAAAATGACAAAAGAGTTACTATTACAAATTATAGAACAATTGCATAATATTGGGTTTAATGTGATTTCTATCGTTAGTGACATGGGTTCAACTAACATGAGATTATGGAATAATTTAAATATATCTGTAGATAATACATCATTTGAACATCCTATTACCAAAAATCAATTGTATGTCTTTGCAGATGTACCACATTTGCTTAAATTAGCAAGGAATCATTTACTTGATAAGTATGAAGTTAATTTTTAAGTCAGTAAATTTAATCATTAAATATCTAAACGCTAATATTTTATTCAGAGGTTTTATTCTTCCTAATGGTAAATACATTGGGAAAAATATATTTGAAGAATTAATAAACCTTAACTCTGGACATGACTATAAATTAGCTCATAAAGTTACTAGTCGCCATTTATTGGTTGAGGGAACAGGTCGGATGAATGTGAAACTAGCTGCTCAGTTGCTTTCAAATACTGTAGCTAAAGCAATAACATTTTGTGAAGACAGGGGAGATTTAAATACATATAACTGGAGAGATGTGAACAATGTTTTCTTTGTGGATTAAGGGAAAGCTTAAGCTCATACATAGAATAGTATAAGTATTATCATACTATACACTAAATACTAAATTAGTTTGCTTACATATTTAATGTTTATAATATGAAATAGGCTGAAAATATCATTTCATTATTTAATCAATGGTTTGATTTATTATATACTCAAAATAAGTATGATAAAGGGGTAGAGAGTTATGGCCTTAATGAACAAACTCAAAACGAGCTAATTGAAAAAATGAACAATTTCATTAAACATATGCGAGTTCATGGCAAAAAATCACTACTTCCTTTCCAAAAGGGTAATATTTTTTCTTATAATTTATACCTAATAGTTTATAATTAATTATATATTTTTATTTGTTAACCCTGCTATTATCCATTATACTTGAAGGAATTTTAGTTAGCAACATATCCCTCAAAAATTTGATGAAAGACATAAAAAATTTACATGGAGTTCAATATATCTTAACAAGAAAGCTAAATCAAGATATTTTAGAAAACTTGTTTAGCTTTTTAAAGGGAATGGCCGGGAGTTCCAGTAACAATATAACCGTTTTAGATTACTGGTAAATACTTACATAATTATTAGTATAAGTATATAAGTATAAGTAACAAATTTAAGTAAAAATATAGGTATAATTATGACATCTATGATACTTTTGATAATACTCTATGATAACTATTACTATTGTATATATTATAGCTTGCGATGGTATATATTGTGTAAACACTCAGATTTAGTGTTCACTGAAAACACCAAACTGAAGGTAGTCTTGAAACCAGTCTGTTAACTTTAGATGATCATGAGTGTTTAACTTCACAAATACATACAACATCCTTCAGAATTTGAAAATACAGCTGTAGTAGAAGGACAATTAGGCACAATGAAAACAGTTGTTTCAACATCAAATTTTGATCTCCTTAAACAGTTTGAGGCATACATTAAAAATTCATAGTTTTAAAATACAATTATAAAATTTACCTCATTCTTTTCAGATGGAATCTGAAGAACCATTCAGTGGATTGGAGAAATAATGTGCTCAATATGTTGCTGTCTATGTAGCTAATCGTTTTTCATGTAAATATCCACATTTGATCAGCCACACTGATAATAGCCAGCAATCAAACAATTGGACACAAAGCATTTCAAAAGGCAATCTAAAAATGTCTTTATATAGCCTCGAAAAAGCGATTGAACAACTAGAAATAGACTTCAATGCGTTTCATGGAGACAGCCTTTTGAAAACATCTAATATAATAAAAAATTTAAGTGATGTATTAGCAAAAAATATTAAGCATTTAAACATACCAGTTGAAGTCGTCCAATGTCTAGTTCGAACTAGGACTTACATAAGGTTAAATAATTTAAACAAAGAAATTCTAAATAAACAATTTAAACGATGTAATAAACATAAAATACAAAAATGTATTAAATAGGTAACTTCTCGCGTAATATTTTTGGTATGTAACCGTACATGATAACTAATAAAAAAAATTTACAGCCAAATATTTAAGGTATACTGTGTACATCTAGGTTTTGGAGTCGATGTTTGCGAGCCAATAGAAGTATTAACTTAACATATTAACATTTTTTTTTTAAATTTGTGAGTAACTGAGTATCCACACCACTGACAATTAATAACAATCACTTGACATAATACAAATTTTGTCATGAACAATAATTATTACTACATATTATATCTAATTTGGTACAAATATTTAAATATTATACAAAATTGAAAACTCGATGATAACGATAAGTCGATAAATGATAACTTGGAAATATCAAGTATAATATATACGACCAATGAGAGATGGAGAACGTAATACACGGTAAAAAGTGTGGGTACTTCCCGAGGATATGCACAACACAAAGTTGCTGACATACCTATATATTTTTTCATGATTGTAGCTAGGATTGTAGTTATCTCATATTATATTATATTATATATTATTATCTACAATCTTGGTTTACACAAAAAGGAATACCATAATATTATGTAGTTTGTATAGTACACGGAATTAGATATAATCACATATTATTTTAATATTGTTGTAATGATAGTGGTGCTGTGCCGCACTATCAATCAACAGTTTTATTTTATCTTAGAATGTTCGTATTTGTTCGTATTGTAGTAATCCGACCATATTACTTTATTTTTATTACCTTTGAGCTGATACTGTTTGCAATAATTTCATATATCCAATTTATAGATCTAGTATTATATTCTTGTTATATGAATTCGTAGAATTAAAATACGTATATTATTTATATTATTTATAGATCTAGTTATATGAATTTTTAGAAAGCTAATACGCATTCAATAATCGTGTCTTAGTAAACACGAAACTTGTGTTCCGGTTTACCATGACACACACGTATATTCTGGGACTACGTCCATGATTAGTTTTATATAAAAAGGGTTGTGACTTGTGGTAGTATTAAGATTCAGACATAGTTAAGCCTCAAGTACGCATGGACCGGTGGCGTTGTTCTATACTTAACAACACATCGGGCTAGTCGTTAATATTATTATTTTACTCTGTCTCAGTTAATAAATAACTTGATTTTCAAACTTATAACAAACGAGTTGTTTATTTACTACAAATTTCTTACGCTCTCCGAAGAAGATAGACGACAAAGTGGACTTCGTCGTTAAATCGTGTTGAGCCATCTTCACCATGACCGGCTCACTACAGTATTGTGAAAATTTTATGACGGGACGGACTGGTATAATATATTTCCCAATTTTGATAACGACTGATAACAGTGACATCAGATATTCAGATTAGACAGATTATCTCAAAAATTTATTCAATTTATTCATTAAAACAATAAATGTCAATCACAATAATTATATAAATAGTAAAATCAATAAATTGTACATGGGATAATATACATAGTCAATCACAATTCACAATACTAATATAAACAGGTAATAAAATGGTAAAATAAATAATAGTATATATAATAATTAAATAGAATTCATACAAAATACATATTTTATACTCCTTCAAAACAAAACTCGTCATTACTATTTTTGTTGTACAGGTTACTTGTAGTCATAGAATCTATCATTTTTTTTGAGGGTTTAAAATTAATACATGTATCATTTTTAATTTTTATTTGTTGTGAGGCCAACAAGCATCCTTGAATTGTATCATTATTTAATCGGTTCCTTGTTTTAACTTTAATTAAATTTACTTTGCTAAAGATTCGCTCACAATCAGCATTTGAGTGTGGGAGAGATAATGCCCCAAGAGCAAAATTGGATAAATGTAAAAATGGATACTCTTGATTACCCATCTGCAAGTTGGATAGCTTAAACCAGAAGACATCTGGTTCTTCTAAATGATTAAGAACATCAGTTGGAATATTAAAGTTATTCACTAATCTCCATTCATCGTCAATATTTTGTAATAATTCATCATTTGATTAGGTTATTCGAGGTAATAGTTTTAAAATAGGAAAAATAGTACTATTATTTTCTCTTGTTTTTGATATAGCAACTTTAGGATCAATTAACTTTATTTTTGACATTAAGCCATTAAGGGATTACTAAAATCATACCTTTTTTTAATTTGTAAACATGCTATTTTTAAGAGTTGTTGTGCCCTCAAATAAAAGTCCTTTAACAATGCATTATTACTATTAACACTAGGTTTTTCAATTTCCTTCAATACTTTTATACCAAGGTATATTTGTGTATTTGGTATATATTGTTCAACATTTTCAGGATTAATTAAATGTAAAGGAGTTTTGTTTACATAATCTTGTTTCATGAAACTTAACAATAAATCTTTGTAAGTGGAAACCATTTTATCGTGTAATTGAGTTTTAACCACAGAAGAACTTTGGAAAAATGAATTAAGAGAGGTAAATTTGGGCAAGATCCAATCTAAAAATAAAAATATTAGTTTTATGAGAGGATCTGTTAATGCACTATAAATAGTTTCTGCTATTGTGAGACGTTCAGTTAAATGTTTATCTTGGAAATATAAAAATAATGGATTCCATTGTTCAATTAGTCTTGATACAACTAAGTGCAAAGACAACCACCTAGTCTGACTTGGATGTAAAAGTTTATGTACTGGAGTGGAACAAAATTCCTGAAATTGCACAAACTGAGCACTTCTTTTAGAACTCATTGAAAAGAAAAAATAAACACTACGTGCTAAAACTTCACAGCGTTTGGGAAGGATTTTGCAAGCTTCACTTGCGCAAAGGTGCAAAGAATGGCATATACAAGTGAATGTTTGAATGTGATAGTTTTGTGCCACCCGTAATATTCGCTCCCGAGTTTTTCTCCGACCGCCTCTCTAATAATGGACAGTTTTTTACGTTCTTGATCTCTACAGACTCATAAAAAGTGCGCGTTCGGATCGGTGCCGTTTTCGAGTCAATTCGACCAAAATTTTCCCCACAAGGGCAGTTTTTAGTGACTCCGAATTTACACACATTCGTAGCAGAATCACGAAACATAAGTCTAATCTTTATTTTAATCGGCACAAAGGTCGCAAACTTGTAACACCGAACGTGTTATCTTGCACCGCAAAGCAATTACCTTATCGGAGCGATTACATACATGTCCCGCACGCTCTATACACTGCGCGCACAATAAGCCATTGTATACAGCGCGTCGCAGTGACCATCAACTCGCATTAATCATTTGTATACAGGGTGATTTTTTTATCATGAACCAGTTAATATCTCGGGAAGTAATAGGAATTTTGAAATAATTTTTTTTTTTAACTTTCTAAGTTTTACTATTTTACACTTTGTTACAATTTTGATAATTTTAACTTCCTCCCTTATTTGATAAAACACTATCAACTTTCGATTTTCAAATTGCAATACCTATTTTCGATAACGAAAATCTATAAACACACTGAAAAAAATAATTTTAACATTTATAGAATTTAATTTGAGTAATCCGTTTGAGACTTATTAATGCTTCAATATTCGTTTAATTTACTGCTACTGGGCAATTTAACAATACCTACTCGTATAACGGTCATAATCGATAATAACACAATAAATAAACAATACTATGTCCAATCTTCACTCCCACCGGAACACCGAGTGTCAGTGAACGACTAGCTAGCAGCAGCGCGGCTGTATCAGCTATAAAGTATAAAAATAACATTTTATAATTTACCATCATGGTTACACATGGTTACTGATTCGTGGTATAAGTTCTTATCACGTATTAGTAGATAGACGATAATAAATGACGAGCCTACAAATGCCATAAATCCGGTGGCAAGTATTGCTGTTGCGGAGCCACTGTCGTTCATGCATTTATTCGATATATTCTACGTCGGTGATAAGATAACATTCAAATAATTACCGCGTGAATTTAAATATTATAATTATCAATTATATTCACAGTTTCAATTTTTAATTTAAAATATTTAAATATATATTTTTTCAATTTTTTTTTTTTTTTTTAATTTTTAATTTTTAGTTTCAATTTATATAATAATAATAATCATTTATTAAACTTTATCTAATACGTCCTACAAAAATATAATACAACTTAATAATAATTAATAATTCAAATTTAATTGCTAAAAAATCCTAAGATTAAAAAAATTCAGTTTTCTTTATTTGCCTTGTTTTTTGGCACCTGTAATACACAAAAAAATTAGTAGTATCAAATTAATGTATTGGAATTAAAAATCAATGTAGACCTACGTCAAAAATTCTCTTTTGTGGTTTCATTTTACCCCTTTCCAACTTATTTTTTTGTTTTAAAGGCACAGTTTCAATTTTTGAAGCAGCAATGGAAACATGGATGGGTGCAACCAGTTTTTTATTTAACTGTTGTAATTGTTCTCGTGATGTTATCTGCTGTAACGATTGCTCAATTTCTTTTAATATATTCTGCCTTAATTTGTGTAATAAAATATCTGAAAAAAATTTTGAAAATATAAATTAAATAAACGTTTTTTAATTAATTCTTATTACCATCATCATCATGGTGTAATTGATTTTCCTCGTCTTTACATGTTGTCTCCATCGGTTCATCATCTTTACATGTCATCTTTGTTTGTATACTACTTCTTTTTGTCGTTTGTGTACATTTACTGTCGGTTTTTTGGCTGAGGAGTTTCATTGCAACGGCGTGAATATGCTTACACATATTATTTTTGATTGAATGGTCCTGGCAATTACACGTATAATCGTGGAAACACGCATTACATTGTGTGCAAGGAAGTAAACAGATCTCACCTTCATACAATGTACACTCCTTTACTTCTCTTTTAAGTACATTGTACATAATTTTTTCATCGTTAAACGATTGAACATACCAAGAGTTATAGTCTAATGAATTGATAACCATACTTTTAAATTCACTTTGTTTTTCCATTTTCTTATGATTTGCACGAAGACATTTCAATTTATTGGTACGTTTAAAACGTATTTGTTTTTTTTGTACATCATTTTCTTTCATTACTAAATATTTCTCCAAGTAGCATAAACAATCGTACACGCTTCTGACTTTTAATCTACACATAATTTTTTCTTTTAAAACTCTATGGAAACTTTCTAAGTTCATATTTGTGTTACAACCAGCATTCTGCCTGTAACAGTATGCCCAGAATTGTTGATTTTGGCCATAATATTTGAAAAAATAATCTAAAAAACATTGAAGATCGTCATCGTTGTTTGACAGAAAAGCGTGTAGTTTGTTTTTAAATTTTCCAATATCTAATTCAGTAGATAAATCATACAGAATTTTAGTGACTATAACTTTTTTTTCTTTATTTTTTATTTTGGACAAATTTTTACGCCAGGCTTCGTGCACATGCCACGTGCAAAATAGTTTGTGATTCACAGGTCCCATTATTTTTATCCAACTGTTAAAATATGAAGTCTGCATATCTGACATAATTGTTTTTGGCCACACACTACTCAGTCGATCTTTGATTTTTTCAAGCAGAACACTAATTACCACTTCGTCATTCCTGTTGGTTAGTAAAAAGGCAACTGGGTAGCCTTCGCAGTCTACATCGGTTACTAACAATGTATGTAAAATAAAATTATTTGGATTCGTTCCATGCGTGCCATCAAAACATATTGTTTTGTAACCATAGCGTTTCAAATTACGCTCTTGGTTTTTATTCATGTATCCTAAAGCAAAATCTTCCTTCTTTAATGTTGGAAACTGATCATTTTCAATTCCTTCTTCTTTATAAAAAAATATTGAATTGTTGTTCTTTAGGACAAAACTTGCAATATTTTTAGAATCGTCATTAAATAGTTTAGGAAAAGGGTCGTTAAGATTAAATTGCTTTGCAATATTCGTCACATCATTATAATTTAATAAATTAATACGACTATGTATTTCCTGATTCTCTGTTGATTCGTATTGTCCCAATATAATATTACGTGGTACACCCAATGATAACTTCTTGGCAATATTTAATTTATCTTCTGCGTTTAAATTTATATGAGGTAACTCACTTTTATTACATGGATGGCCTACATGTAATTTTTGATACATAACCGAACACGTGCCATCATTTTTAGAAGTTTTTATATTTATAAGCGCAGGGCAAATACCACCTAATTTTTTAGAACCTATCAGTTTTGGGATAATTTTTGGAGCAGTTTTCAAACGTTTTTCTCCCGAACGATGACATAAATATTGTTTTACAATAACTGTTTTTGTATTCCACGACATAGCTATAGGAAACTGAATAAAATTCTTTTGTTCTTCATTAGTTTTCCATTTCTGAAATTCACCAAAAGATTTGAACTTTAAATGTTCATACACAAAGTCTAAGTTGTGGTATTTTTGGTAGTGTTCATTTATGAGGATTCTTGTACTAAAATATTGTTCACATATAAGACACTTAAAATGTGTAGCCTGTATAATGTAAAATATTAAAAGTATTAGGTAAAAAAAATACAAATGTTGCAATAGGTTAAGAAGTATCCATGATAATTCGGACTTATTACCTTGGGATTCGAATTTCCATTTAAAATTATATGTTTACTTATATGTTTAATTAAATCATTCTTTCGGGTATATTTCCTTGAACAATGAGCACATTCCTATAGAATTCAAGAATACGAATTACCATGATGATATATATTTCAATGATACCTAACCTAACTGGTAATAATATATTTCTATGTCACACTTACAAAATCATCTCGTTCTAACAAGTGTTTTATTTTTATATGTCGCCTCAAGGTATCTTTCCGGAAAAATTTTTTATTACATTCATGACATTCCTATAAAATTATTAAAAGAAGAAATATTTTACACGCCATTTTGAAATCTACTTATAAGTGACTTACAAAAAAATCATTGACACGGAAAAAATTTGTCCCTTCTAAGGTACGTTTTGGATGAACGCTTTTCTTATGAATTTTCAACCCTTCAAAACTGGCAAAGTCTTTAAGGCAGAGATTGCATACCTGTTCAATAATATGATGAAGACATGAAGTTTATAATTTATTAAGGTAGGTATACTAGTAAAGTCGCATAGGGCATAGGTATCTAAACATGGTATGCCTATATAAGTACCTAATAAGTATATTTAATAACGAAATTATAGCTTTTAAATATATTTATCATTTTAATGTCATAAAAATCTTTAAAATTCATTAAAAATATAAACGTCAATGGTCGATTAGGAACGTGAACGCGCCTTGAACGACGTTCTTTCCAAAAACTGCATAACAAAATATACATACCTTACAGTCTTCATAAGGTTTTTTCTTCTCAGTCCGAGAGATGTTTTTAATATGTGCAATTCGAATGTGCTGCGCTTGACTATATTTGTTATTAAATATCTTTGAACACTGAGAACATTTCTAAAATATTCAACATATAAATATAAAATAAGTTACTGACATCAAAAAATATATACAACAAATAGGTACTGCAATATAAATTATAATTAACTTACAAAAGAATCACTTTTGCACTTATGTAGAATCTCTATATGACGAATTAAAATGTCTTTGCGGTTGAACTTCCGATTACATTCATTGCATTCCTACAAATTTAAAACAAATAAATTTGTATCAAAAAAAAATATACCATTAGTTATAATTCTTGTCTCTTAAATACTTACGAATTTATTGTCAACGTCTTTATTTTTTTGATGGTGAGTTGATTGATGTCGGTTTAAATTAAATTTTTTGCTAAAATTTTTATTACATTGTTTGCAAACAAAAGACATATTATACAAAATAATTAATACTATAAGTATATTACTTCTAAAATTTTTAAAAATTGTATGACAACTATACACTAGCAACAAAGTAAATACCTGTAGCATTAATGTTCAGATACTACTATTGAAATAGTAAAGATAAATAGTAAAGATCATTGATATTAAACAATAATTAAAGATACAATTATATACAACGAGGGAATTCCTATACATGGACAATGTACAATGTACATAGATAAAGTTTGATAAATTATTATTGTTATAATTTTTTTTTTTTTTTTTGTAAGACGTGTTAGATAAAGTTTAATAAATTATTATTAAACTGGTTGCACCCATCCATGTTTCCATTGCTGCTTCAAAAATTGAAACTGTGCCTTTAAAACAAAAAAATAAGTTGGAAAGGGGTAAAATGAAACCACAAAAGAGAATTTTTGACGTAGGTCTACATTGATTTTTAATTCCAATACATTAATTTGATACTACTAATTTTTTTGTGTATTACAGGTGCCAAAAAACAAGGCAAATAAAGAAAACTGAATTTTTTTAATCTTAGGATTTTTTAGCAATTAAATTTGAATTATTAATTATTATTAAGTTGTATTATTTTTTGTAGGACGTATTAGATAAAGTTTAATAAATGATTATTATTATTATATAAATTGAAACTAAAAATTAAAAATTAAAAAAAAAAAAAAAATTGAAAAAATATATATTTAAATATTTTAAATTAAAAATTGAAACTGTGAATATAATTGATAATTATAATATTTAAATTCACGCGGTAATTATTTGAATGTTATCTTATCACCGACGTAGAATATATCGAATAAATGCATGAACGACAGTGGCTCCGCAACAGCAATACTTGCCACCGGATTTATGGCATTTGTAGGCTCGTTAATAAATGCCGGCAAACTGTTTCTGAAAACATGTGGTTATTGGTTAATCGTTAATGTTAGTTTCCCATTATCAAATATTGAATATTAATTATTATTTATTAATTAATTACTATTCTTTGAATGTTTAACCAAAGTATACGTTTTAAGTAAATACTAAATTATGTGTACCTATTACCTATTTAAAATATAAATTTAAAGCCAATTATTCTAATGTATACCTATTGTATATATTTTTTGATGGCGTTTTAATGTTGTAATTTGGTTAACAATTTGAAGTTAATTACTTCTGTTCAATCAGCAATATTATTATGTATACATTATTTATGGAAATCAGATTTCATACTTTGCTGAAAACTTTATTTGTATAATTTATTGGTAAGTTCAATTTAAAATTAATATATTAGAATTTTATTATTTTTTTTTTTTAAGTGATTTATACATATTATTGACAATAATAACCATGGTTTAAATATTTTAATTTTATTTCAGTGGCAATTAGTAGAGTTTATATAATTAATCAAAAAATACAGTGAACTACATGATAAGGCAGCTCAATTTGACCAACAATTAACGCAAATTTACATTGCTTGCTACTGGTATCTAATGACTATAAAAGAATAAAATATTCATGTTTCTTTACATATTATATTTTAATCTTCAAACAAACTAAACAATTTATTATGTAAGTATGAATTTATTTTATGAAATAAATAATTTGATGTTAATCATAATTTTTGCTTATTTTTTAGAAAATTAATTTTGTTTTCTTTCAAATTTCAACTGTAATTAGTAGTACTAACTTTTTATTCAAATATCTATAACAACATTGGATGAACAAATACAATTTGTTATTTTGGTTAGTCACAGCAAAGTACATTTCACCTGATAACTTAATAAGTATGAATAAATATTTTTTTTATATATAATATGTAGAATAAATTATTTCTATAAATAATTTAATGTTTTTTTTTTTTTAGTTGCATTCAGATAAAAAAAAAAAAAACATCGCAACAGCATCAAGACCAACTACTTCTACATTTGTAAAATTTGTTGATTGTTACATTATTAGATAATTATATGTTTAAATAATTAAGTTAAGTTATTGATTTACTATTTTCCATAATTAGGGCTATGGAGTTTTTATTAACCTAAATTGGCAAATTGAATTTTTTTTTTTAATAATTATTATGATAGTGTCATTTTTTATGCAATATTAAAAGATTTTTGTTCCATAAAGTATTAATTAAAAATTAACATAGTTTCAAAAAAAGTGTGAAAATGAATAATTTTTTAGGACATCCATAGCCCTAAGAATATGTTGTAATCTAGAATACATAATATAAAGTATGTTCAATGTTCATTTAATTTTTATTAATTTATCTAGGGTAGTGGACATGTTAAGTGTTAATATTTTTTATTAGTTATGACCTTACCCAAATCCTGCAAAAATTTGCACTACGGAAATTTGTTCATACTCTAGTAAAATTATTGACAACTAATGTGTTTATTGCCTTTGATAATTTAGTATTGAATTAATGTCCATTATTTGGTCTATTCACACACAAGATAGTTTTGATATAAAATGCAAATTATACATTATACAAAAAATATATCCCAGAATACCTAATATTTATAAATGGAAAGTCAGGTAGGCACTATTAACAACTAGCTCTGGGCTTATAGCCTCGCATCAGATTAACAATACAGGACTCACTTCTTTGATGCACAAAACATTGTAATATCAGTCTGCTGTAGGTTAGTTATTTGTTGTGTCACTTTATTTGTGTAATCAAAATGACTTAAATATTCTATTTTTTTTTAACGAAATGAAAACTTTAAATGATAGGGGCATTGTAAAAAAGTATAACTAAAAAAAAAAAAAAGAAATGTGTGAATAGACCTTTAACTACTTTAGTTTTGGCTCTAAATCCTGAATCTAAGTATATAAATTATACATTTGTATCTGTATTTATGAATTATTTTTCTAAATACATCTTCATCAAATGTATTACAATTACTATTAGATTTGCATGTAATAGAATTTTTTATTAAAATTTGTTTAATAGCAGTCTTAAACTGAAATGCATTTGGATTATTGTTTAAACCAAATCTCATTCTGATACGTGCAAATAACAATTCTATATGATCTTGCGAAAACTTGTATGTTAGTATATATGTGAAATTTGTTTCGTTGAACATAGATTTTGCAATTGAAAACATTGATTTTACAGCTGTTGCAAAACCGAGAACAAATGTTTTATTTTCTGATACATGTAATGGTTTACGAATATTATTTTTAGTTATGTCTAGTGTATACAAATAATTAATTAATGGAATTATAATACTTTCTAAGGTTGAAATATTTTTTTCAAAAATAGCAGATTTAAAACCTTTTGAATAAGGATTTCTAGAATTTAAAAAATCAAAAAGCCTGTCTATAGTTCTTCAATATTCACTAGTGGCATTTGAATTTAAAAAAATTGGATTATTAATACTTCTTAAAAAATCTAGGGCATCTGATGTCGAAGAGCTTAGAGTTTGGGCTGCATATTTTACTTTCATAGCACTATTTTTCCATTTTATGTGGGTCTTACTTAATTTATTTGCGAGTTTTAATGTTAAATTAGTTTGTAAATTATATAAATCCTCAATATAGCACCATTTAATGTAACCAGAATTTGATTTTAAATTATTACTATTGCCAAATGTATTTCTTGCAAGTTTCAACATATGGCATGCATCTGGAATGTAATAAATTTTCATAGAATTTACAGGATGTTTAAACCGACATTGAATATCACTATAATTATTTTCTAATTTGCACCCTAAAATTTTTAATGATGCAAAATTTGTGTAGGCTCCATCACAAGTTACTACCCAAACTCTAAGTCCAGCTCCATGAGATAATGTTAATGCAGATTTAATTAATTCTGCTTGTGTAACAGCTGAGATTTTATTTTGGAAAAAATAACCAATAGGTATTTTTCATTTTCCATTTATGCTAACTAACATAAAAACTAAACATTCTGTTGCGGGTGAACTATTTCTTTCATTTTCAATTTCTACGTCATGTCCAAAGTCACAATATCCAATAAATTTATGTCCTACTTTATCCCAAACTAATTGTTTTCTTATACATATGGCATCTAATACTAAATTACAATGTTTATCGTCACTACTTAAATTAGAGAGAGATTTAAATAGTTCTTGAAAAAACCCTGGTTCAGCATTTACAGATGATGTCCAATTGCGAATGGCTGAATGACTTGGAAGTTTTAATATTGACCTAACAAAAATAATAAAAACATATTAAAAATTAAATATAATATGAATAGGTATAAGTTATACTAACCTACAGTAATTAAAAGCCTTAGGAGAATAATAGTTTAAGGTCAGGGCAAATTGTTTAATTTCTTTAGAATATCGCTGACCTTCAACTTTTCTTTTTTTGTTTTTTAATTGGTTTTTGAAAAGTTCTAAAAATATACCATCAAATTTATTTGTCATCATAGATTCAGCATTCGAGTCAATAAGTCCTTTCTTCTTTATTTCTTTAAATAAATCTGTCATATTATTAATTTTAGCTTGTTGTCGTCGAACTTTTTGCTGCAACACTTTAATTTTGTTTTTCATATTTCTAATTGGAGTTGTTATTTCAACTGACTTCATTTTTCTTACTGGAGTGACTTGTTCAGTAGGAATTGCCTTTGCTTTTGTAGGAGTAATCAAGATTGGTAATGTTACTTCAGGTATTTCATTTTCAGAATTATCCTCAACAACATTTGTTTCTGTTGTAACAATATTACTCTCACTATTACCGCTTTCATTAACATTTTCTAATATATTCGGTACTTCATCTAGGACATGAATTTTGACCGGAGGTAATGACGATGATGGTAAACAAACCGTTGGAACAGCATCATCTTTAAGCCTTAAAACATAAGTGCCACCAGGAGGTTGTTTATAGTCACTGTGTAAAAAATGTTTATTACACATTTTACTCCATTTACTTGGAACAAAATTGGTTTTTTTTGTTGCCAGTATCCATTGTTGAAGTAATTCAGGATTCTTTAATGGAAATCTGAAATCAAATACATAATTTAAAATTAATATTTAGCCTTAGTCACTAAGGTATAACTGTATAATGGTAAATTTTTAAAACTTACGAAAAAAAATGTAAATCACTATTAGTGGTATACTTTGAATCACAAGCAAAAACTGAACATTTTTGAACCATTTTGATGTATTCTAAATGCACTATACACAATTTGTATTTAGGAACATGAAATAAAAAATATTTAAAAAAGAAAGAATTCCAAAAACAAATACTTTTTGTGACAATTAAGACGTGAATGGCGTAGTTACGTATCCGTTAGAAAACGTTAACACACTATAAATTATAATAACTGAGTAATAAATATTAATTGACCGTTGATAATGTTATTATTCTTATCATTTCTAATATCAAAACATCACTATCGATAAATAAATCGATAATATTATTATCGATATTTTACTATCGTTTGAGCCCAACCTGCAAATGGTTGTCGACTTCAATTTTTTCTTAATGGATTATAGGGAGTTAGCTATCTAGTTTATTATCTATATCTATATGATTTATTAATATAAATCACTTAAAAAAAAAAAATAATAAAATTCTAATATATTAATTTTAAATTGAACTTACCAATAAATTATACAAATAAAGTTTTCAGCAAAGTATGAAATCTGATTTCCATAAATAATGTATACATAATAATATTGCTGATTGAACAGAAGTAATTAACTTCAAATTTGTTAACCAAATTACAACATTAAAACGCCATCAAAAAATATATACAATAGGTATACATTAGAATAATTGGCTTTAAATTTATATTTTAAATAGGTAATAGGTACACATAATTTAGTATTTACTTAAAACGTATACTTTGGTTAAACATTCAAAGAATAGTAATTAATTAATAAATAATAATTAATATTCAATATTTGATAATGGGAAACTAACATTAACGATTAACCAATAACCACATGTTTTCAGAAACAGTTTGCCGGCATTTATTATCGTCTATCTACTAATACGTGATAAGAACTTATACCACGAATCAGTAACCATGTGTAACCATGATGGTAAATTATAAAATGTTATTTTTATACTTTATAGCTGATACAGCCGCGCTGCTGCTAGCTAGTCGTTCACTAACACTCGGTGTTCCGGTGGGAGTGAAGATTGGACATAGTATTGTTTATCTATTGTGTTATTATCGATTATGACCGTTATACGAGTAGGTATTGTTAAATTGAGATAAAATTTCGTTTTGACTTCTGGTTTTTACTGTTGGGTTTGTGAAATTGCCCAGTAGCAGTAAATTAAACGAATATTGAAGCATTAATAAGTCTCAAACGGATTACTCAAATTAAATTCTATAAATGTTAAAATTATTTTTTTCAGTGTGTTTATAGATTTTCGTTATCGAAAATAGGTATTGCAATTTGAAAATCGAAAGTTGATAGTGTTTTATCAAATAAGGGAGGAAGTTAAAATTATCAAAATTGTAACAAAGTGTAAAATAGTAAAACTTAGAAAGTTAAAAAAAAAAATTATTTCAAAATTCCTATTACTTCCCGAGATATTAACTGGTTCATGATAAAAAAATCACCCTGTATTGGCAATTCGAACTTCAGCAGACGCTTCAAAACTGAAAACACCAGGCTCAGGACAGAATGGATAGTGATCGTACAGCAGCGAGCTCCAAACCAAAAACGGAATGCCCAGGCTGCGGTAAGAAATTCGTTTCTATAAACGGCCATTTAGCCAGGGCATCCGGTCCATGCGCGATAATCAGAGCACAAAGAATAATTGATAATACACCTGGGCCATCCAACCACTCTAACCAACCCGAAAACATATTTACACTTACACACTAGCTTCAGAATGTTTCCATCTATTATAAAAAATCATTATTTAATAATATTCGTAATATGTTTTATTATTTAATTATGTTATAGTTAAATATCAACGATAAAATCCTCAATCTTATTATTTTAATTAGAATTTAATAATTTATTTGTGTTGAATAATAATAGGTAACGGTCAAATTAAAAAAATAATCTGGTGATCAATAAATGATTGTATCGCTGTTGTTTAACTATAGTTCATCATTTAATCATTGGTTTTTTTATTATGGTTTTTACCTTTCAAGTGACGGAATGTCCTTTATAACACTAGTTTTATAATGTTGGATGACGTAGTAGTCATCGCATTTTGGCGCTACTGGACACCGAATCGTATACGTGTAATTTCCTTCCGTCAATGTTATTGAGTTAGAAACGTTATCTTCAATATTTCCTTTCGAAATTACACTAGCTAAGGCATCCTTGTACGTCTCTATTGAATCTGTTCGCTGCTATACATTCATATATATTTATATTAAAAATGAATGTGTGGTGTGTGTGTGTGTGTGTGTGTGTAATATTTAAAAAATAATACAATACAAATTATTACCTTTCCAGCCTTAGACATTTTAACTTTTGGTTCAGTATCATTTTTTCTTTTTTTATTCTGCATTTTTACCGGTTTTAAAGAAGATGATAGTGTTGATAGCATACTACTTTCATTCTATTATTTAATAATAATATATTAATATCATACACACACATACATAAACAAATAGGTATAGGTACTTACATCATCATTTGAAGAGCTTTCGCCTGCAGATACATTAGTATAGTATGACATATTATTTTATATATATAATATATTAAATATACCTTAAATAAAAATGATAATCAGTAAAAGTTTAATTTTTAATATAACAGATTGTTTAAAAAACATTTACCTGATCAAATTGTGTTACTTGGTTTGTTATCGTCTTGTAGTAAACGGATATATTACGGTATGAAACGACGAAACATAAAATTTATAGACAATGTTGAGATTTAACACTAACTATAATCAATGTCTACTGATCACTTATATACAGATTTGTAAGGTTGTGGTATCATATGGTGTGATCATAGTTTTACCTAATCTATAAAATAACTGTGGTAGCGTTGTATATGGCGTGATCATAGTTTTACCTATTCTATAAAAAAATTACTGTAGTCAAAGTTTAATATAGCGTGATCATATTTTTACCTAATCTATAAAAAATATCTGTGATCAAAGTGTAATATGGCGTGATCACATATCACACCACTGGATCAGACTATAAATCTGGTTCATAATCATTCAATGTTTTTAGACTTATAGTCATTTACAAAGTGCTCTTGAGTTGGTTATAGTATATTATCCTCAGCCATTCAGTACTTTTGTAAGTCGCCGACTTTATTACAACACTATCATCAAGCAAGGTTTTTGATATAAGTTAAGTTTTATTAATAATTAATCTAAATTAAATACAATATTAATTTGAAGAAACAGTTTAGTTCTTAATTCATTTTTAATGGACAAACTACAACCTACTTATTCAACGCAACAACATGGACCGAGGTATTCATCAAACTATGCAGCAAAACAATAAGTAAGATAAAATACAAATATAATTAATTATAAATAAATATGTTTTAATAATTTACAAAATGTCAGTGAAATAAAAAATCAGATGAATAATGAAATATTTAAAATATAAATTAATACATACGTATAATATGAAAATATAAATAAAATGAATAAATATAAAAAATAAAATTGGTTGAATTTAAATTCAATATTTAATATATATATAATAAAAGTTGTAAAACACGATCAGATTAAAAAATATATGATATAAAATCAAAGTTAAAAATTATTATTTTATTTGAATATTGTTTATATCATTATAGATTAATTAAGCTGCTAGTGAATCGGTTAGTCTTAGTGAACAAATATAAAAGATATGATCGTATTTATTTATATATTTTTTTAAAAATAATAAGTTATGTGTCTATAAAATATTTATATTATTGATTATAAATAAATATGTTTTAATAATTTACAAAATTTCAGTGAAATAAAAATCAAAATTAATTATGAAATATTTAAAATAAAATGAAAACATACGTATTATATGAAATATAAATAAAATATAAAAAAATAAAATTGGTTGAATTCAAATTCAATATTTAATATATACCTATATATTATATAATAAAAGTTAATAAATATGACTTATTAAAGTATGGCATAGTAAAACACGATCAGATTAAAAAATATATGATATAAAATCAAAATTGAAAATTATAATTTTATTTGAATATTGTTTATATCATTATAGATTAATTAAGCTGCATGGTGAATCTGCTAGTCTTAGTGAATAAATATAAAAGATATGATCGTATTTATTTATATATTTTTTTTAAAATAATAAGTTATGTGTCTATAAAATATTTATATATTGATTATAAAAAATATGTTTTAATATTTTACAAAATTTCAGTGAAATAAAAATCAGATGAATAATGAAATATTTAATATCAAATAAATTCATATTACGCATGAATAAAAAAAATAAATCAATAAAATATATAAAGTACATTCAATAATCTAAATTTTATATAAAACTAGCTGGCTCCGTGCACTTCGTTGCCCGTTAAAAATGCCAATTCTATATAATATGATTCGAATTTTGATTAATTTGTTATTTAATATTCGGTTTAACGGTGTTCAAAACTTATATATTTTCATTGACCGTTTTGATTCTCAAAAATCTTGTGAAACCACCACTTTAATATGCGAATTTTGTAAAATGCTTTCTTTTTGCACACTAAATTTGTGGTACGATTTTACGAATGTACCGTGTAAATTTTAAGCATCGATCTATCATTGTTCAGGCTCTACGTTTATTAGTCAGTGAGTTACTCAAGTCATAATATTATAGTCATTCTGCTTGCCGTTGCCGTGAGACTCTCTTATGATTATGCGAGCAGTATATTATCATGTAGGCAATCCACACATGGTGGATTGCGGACCCCGCGAGATGTGTACGTAAGCTTATAATTTCTAACACTTAAGTTTCAAAGTTATATCATTTTTTTATTTTACTACGGTGGGTAAAATACAATAATGTGCCATCTCGTAATTTTTATATTGTTGCCTGTTGGTAAAACAATAAAACTTGGTATAACTTGTTATGTTAGTTTATTGCTGTGAATTTTAAATTTACTGTAGACATTGACTTATTTTGCTAATTCTTATTTTTGTTGTTATGGTTTTAACAAAATATAACAACAGGTCTATAATTATTATATTCAATCATAATCAATAGTGACCTTAATATAGTTTATTTTCTTGCTGGACTGCAGTGACAGTTGTTGTTTTTTTACATCTCGATTCCGAAGTTTTCTGGTGGATTTTCCTAAAATTGTACTACATAAGCACCTTCTCTTGCGACCAATAGGAGCGAATCATCAGTGAAAAATGTTACAAAAATGGGGAAAATAAATAATAATAACAAAAAAATTGTTACCATGATTACCGAAAATAAAATAGTAATAATAATAACAGTAATAGTAGTCATCAGTATTTTTTTTTAATTTTCCGTGCAATTTTCTTAACTTTTTCTTACATAAGAACCTTCTCCTGGAATTTACGACCTAAACAAAATAAGATCCAGCCGTTCTCAATTGATGAAATGTTATACATTTTTGTCTCTATTTTTATATATATAGAAGATAGAAGATAGATAGATTATTGTGAACTAAAAAAAAATTCACTCAACAAATTTCAAATTTCCAAACTAAAATAACTATAGAAACCATAGATTATATTGATTGTACATCGAGCTGATGTTTAGATGTCTACGTCTACTATAGAGTAAATAAAGACAATGGTATCGAGTTCAAATCCCAGACATCAATGAATTGATTTTGCACTTTTTCTACTTATTCGGTTGACTTTTTAAAAATTTTCTTTCGTAAAAACCTTCTCCAGACAATAACAAATACTCCTAAAAAATAATTAGCGAAATCGGTTCAGCTGTTCTAATTGATGAATTTTTATACATTTTTGTCTTCATTTTTATGTATAAAGATTTTTAATTCTTTTTTTACTATGACAACAATTTAGGTTTGTATGTCTATTTGCATGCATTTTTAAAAACATTTTAAATAAATGATTTATTTTATTTAAATGGTTGCCATGACTACCAAAAATAATTTAGTTGACTATTGCTGGATAGATGGCGCTTCTGTATTTTCATCACCACCTAGTCATATTTCTCTAACCCGATAACTTTCTCAAATTTTTCGTCCGTAAGAACCTTCTCCTGGCAATTACGGCCCAACAAAAAAAGAATGAGCGAAATCGGTCCAGGCGTTGTTGAGTTATGCGCTTACCAAATTTTGCGATTCATTTTTATATATAAGACTAGCTGACCCGACACGGCGTTGCCCGTGTGTTACTTTCTTTTTTTGCATTTTCGTATGCCGTGTGTTAATTTTTAATTTAATCTTATTGATAGTGCTAATATTACGTCGAATTCACGACGAAAGATTTGTAATGTGGCAGTTTTTGTGCCTACGTATTTTAAAAAATTCTCCTGAACAGAACCGTCACCCTGGTGATAGGGCGTTGTGAATAAAAAATAATTAAATAAAACATATATAATGATTTAAAAGTAAGTAGTTATAGTTTTAACTGTTATAGTTTTATTTAATTATTTTTTATTCACAACGCCCTATCACCAGGGTGACGGTTCTGTCATGATTTAAAAGTAAGTAATCGCTTTATTGTTAATCATGTGAATCATAATTATTATTATTATCATTGTAGTACTTTGTGGTATACGATGTTTCTTGTTTGATTACCTGGCGCATAGATAAACAAATCTGATGGTTTTCCAACACGGGAACAGGCAACATACAATTGACCATGTGAGAAACATGGGTTTTCTAGATTAATACCACAAACACTTAATGATTGCCCCTGTGACTTGTTTATAGTCATAGCAAAAGCAAGACGCACTGGAAACTGTAGTCGTTTAAACTCAAATGGCACATCAGTCGGAATCATTGGGATGCGCGGTATGAGAACATCTTCTCCTTTATACTTTCCTTTGAGTATAGTTGCTTCTATCACATTGTTTAGTAATTTTTTATCGCTAACCGTGTACCGTTGCAAAGACGCGGTTGGTTGATATTTCGCAACATTATAACCACCGATCCAACCTTTAATTGAAGATTGTGAGGTGGCAATCCTGGCAAATCCAGCGAGTTTAAAAATTCCGGTGGATAGTTGACTACATCATCTTGATTAGTAGCCGAATCAACTGATTTATATATCATCAATTCGCCTGTAATTTGTTCTTGAATTTTGAAATTTAATTCATTTACATCTATGTTTTTTGCAGCCAGTATAGCTCGTTCGCTCAACCAATCATGGTTTCTGTAATTTTGAGAAACATCTGGAAACACCTTCTGAATAAGTTCATCTTTTGATCGAGTTAACTGACAAAAACTTAGAGGAAAGTTAATGCAGCCAGTCAACATGTCTATAGGAAATTTGCCATTACCAATGTCAATGAGTTGTTTAGAGAATATGTTTCCAGATTGGTCATTTTGCAACTCGACACGCATATTCTTGCTTAAATGAAGTACTTTGACATGTTTCCACAAACTGGAGGACTTTAGACATGCATTGAGTTCATCAGCTGGCGTTGATCGTGGAATCACCGGCAATGTTTGACGAAAATCTCCTGCTAATAAAATCATTGCACCACCAAATCGGTTATTATTGCTCCGTAGATCTTTTAAGGTTCTGTCCAAAGCCTCCAAAGATTTTTTATGTGCCATCGTGCATTCATCCCAAACAATCAATTTACATTGCTGCAAAACCTTTGCCATTGCAGAGTTCTTCGAAACGTTGCAGGTTGGAGTTTCATTGCTATGCATATTTAATGGCAATTTTAGTGCTGAATGGGCTGTTCGACCACCTTCAAGCAAAGTTGCTGCGATTCCCGACGAAGCGAGTGCAAGTGCAATTTTATTTTGTGAGCGAATTGTTGCTAATATTAATGAAATCAAAAAAGTTTTTCCTGTACCACCAGGTGCATCTAAGAAGTAAATCCCTCCAGTTTCATCATTTGTTACTTTCATAAGAGTTTCAAATACATACTTCTGTTGTTCATTTAACAGTGGAAGATTTGTTTGAATTAATTCTTTCAAATCGTTGAGATCATACAGTCTTTCTCGATGCAACTCTTGGTTAAAAGCGTCATGCATTGGACGATTGGGCGCGGTCAGGCCTAATTGAATTAATAGTTTGTTTGACATTATCAAGCACATGTCCTCAATTGAAATCAATGCTTCATTGTAAATTTCTTCACTGATTTGTATATTTGGATTTCCCATTCTATTCTGTATTTGATAAAATATCATCACACATATAATCTTTGTACTTGATCCACAAATCAATTGGGTTGATGGGAAGCATGTAGATATGATTATAGAAAACAATGTTCGTATTTGATGAGCGTGTGATGATATTACAGCATCATTGAGAGTTTGATCCCAATGAGCGTCATTTTCAAGCAATTGCAAACGTTGACAGGCTTCTCTGTAGGATACACACAATTCACCATCAACAGTTCGTAACTGTTGGAATGATGTTGGGCCACGTACATTGACTAATAGCAGTCGTAAGTAAAAACATTCATCATTGCTTGGATGTACTGAATAAATCCGGCCAATCGCATCGGTGGAATATACATCTGTATATCCTGGAACTGGTTTTCCTTGTTTCCGTCGTATAAATCTCCTTGAGGATTGATTCCAGGTATAATATTTTGGCATTTCAGAATATAGCAATGTTTGTGCGAAATCATCGTTTTGGCATGTCTCAAAAAAACTGGTTAATGTAGTAGATGGTGGCTGAGCAGCTCTTTGTACTGCGTTCTGTGCTGTAAAATACACTCTTTGTCCATTTTCTAAATGCACAGCTAAGTGAACAACAGAAGGGTGTCTCTCATGAATAGGAAAAGAAAATATTCGCCAAACTGCTTCATTACTACTGACATAGCGGCCCATTTGGTATTGGGTAACTTCATCATTGGAATTCTCTGCACCAATTCCAATCACAGCCATATCACTCCCTTTGGCTACATATTTGCAAATGTATTTAATAGATTTCACTGAATGGCAAGATTCAACGTTGATGTGTGCTTTGAATGTCTTTGATAAAATGGGTGAATATGGAACAATCCAACGATTATCTATTTCAATATCTTGTTGATTTAATTTGACAATTGTTGATTTTCCATTGTCTGCTGTCGATCTGCGACGATACAATGGATAACCGTCATTACCAGTAATTGTTTCCGATATTAATGTCCGTGGATATCGTTTTGAACATTTACCATCCATCATACACGGTGAATTTTGATTAAGAGTTCCACAGGGACCATGTATCATGTTTTTGATAACTACCTCATGCAATCCAGGATCTACTTGTACATTAGGGATTTCAGCTGATATCACTGCATCAACTTCATTTGGCCTTATATTTTCAACCAACCAAATCAAAATGTGTGCATGTGGCAATCCTCGTTTTGCCACTCCACAGAATACATCCAGCAGCGTGTCTCACCAAACACATTATGTTTTACGATGAAATCCATTAAAGATTTCAACTTTTGTCTAAAGACTCTGGCTGTAATATCATGACGATCAATGGGTGATTGCCCAGAGAATAACTCCTGATTGATTTCTATCCATTGCGGATTGCATGTAAATGTGATGAACAAATCTGCTGTACCATAATGACGAACATACGACATGGCATCTTGAGCATATTCGTGCATATGCCGAGGGCTTCCGATGTATGTTGCTGGAAGAATAGTCATCCGACCGACATTCTGTGCATTTCCATCAGTATTAATCGCATCTCGAAGGTGAATATACTCTTCAGATCGGAGTTTGGTTTGATTCAACCTGATGAATGTTAATCTTTCCGTTTCAATTTTAACATACATGTCAACAACATATTTGTGATATAATCGCCGACATTTCAATATGTGATTATCTTCATTTTCCCGAATCATTAGGCGGTATGAATAATAGTTCATTGAACTGACTTTTTTGTTGGTTTCAGAACCTGTAAATAGATTTTGTTTTAATAACATTCAAATATAAAATTAAAATACATAATATAATGACTGAGATATTATCGCCATAGCTAAACTAATATTTTAGTTACCTGCAATGGGATTTATCATTTTTATTGAGAAATCGTAGCCATCTTCACCTTGCCAAAATATAATGGGATATTGCAGTGCATCATATGAGCGGTGTGTTTCCTTTATACGTTGTAATTGATCATTCCGACGACGTAAAACAATATCACGGGATTCCAAGTTTTCTCCAACTACAACGATAGCAACTTCATCAATAGTTGGTGCATTAAAACGTCTTGTATGTTGACCTGCAGGTGTTTTATCAGCTCTGATTACAATTTTGTGATTATCGGATGGCATCAGATCCAGGGCAGTTTTAAACAATATAATCAATTGATTGTGCTGATGAAATAAAGTTTGTAATTGTTCTACAATAGACCTCTTTACTAAATTGTTATGTGCACAACGCAGATCAATTTCTTGTGGTGAATTGCCCATAAAATAAATTTGCAGGAATTTGTTGTCGCTATCTGACACTGGTAACAGTGAACCTGCTCTATGATATATTTGCCCTTGTATCTGTAAATAAAAAAAATATATTATGGTGTGGTATAAATTAATGGATTGTCGGTGATCAAACTTAAATAATATTTGATCTTAAAAAGTATATATTTAGTTTTAACTAATATCTATCAAATATAAAATATAATAAAAGTGTCACTGAAACTGAAACACCATAATATAATATGATGACTAAGTGATATATTTCGTAATGATTAAGAAATTGAAGATTAGTGACACATCTTAACTTTGGTGACAGAAAATTTTGTTCGCTAAAATAATTATGAGTAACTGCTATAATACATACCTTGAAAGTTGGCATAAAATTTTCCCGAACTACATTTGTTGCCCCAAATGAAGTCATTTGAAAGCAATTGTTATATTGTTGGATATTTGTCAAAAAGTGTATAGAATCTGTTCCTATTCCTGAAACCAATGAGTACAATGGTTCTGGTGGTGGATCCAATGGTATCAATTTCACTTTACCATTTGCGCAACACAATCCATTGGCTTCGTTTTTGTATTTTAATGCCTTACAGTGTGAGCAAACCGAGTTCATAGAACCAATAACAACACATTGGTAGTTACTGTAGTCAATTGACACATCGTAACTAAAAGCAGCTCGATTCAAACTTGCTCGCGCTTCACGCGTTTGTGAATTAGATCGGTAATTAGCTTGGTTTGTAGCATTTCTGGTTCTTCTACCTAAATTGCTTCGTCTTATAGGAGGCATATCAAATATAAATTATTTTTTCACTAATCACGAACTAAACAAACACTAACTAACTAAACACTCTGCACAAAACACGATTGTTGGTTGCCATGGATACGATCAGTATTATATTATAAATATTATAGGAAGGGCTATTTTAAAAAGAAAAGGGCTATTTTTAGGGTTTTTCCAGCAATAATTCTAATTTTTCTAGCCGTAAAAACCATCCTTGGACTTCAACGAACATTTGCGAACATTTGCGTTGTTTGTATGTCTATTTGCATGCATTTTTAAAAACATTTTAAATTAATGATTTATTTTATTTAAATGGTTGCCATTGACTACCAAAAATAATTTAGTTGACTATTTGCTGGATAGATGGCGCCTCTGTAATTTCATCACCACTCGTCATATTTCTCTAATCCGATAACTTTCTCAAATTTTTCGTCCGTAAGAACCTTCTCCTGACAATTACGACCCAAACAAAAAAAGAATGAGCGAAATCGGTCCAGGCGTTGTTGAGTTATGCGCTTACCAAATTTTGCGATTCATTTTTATATAAGATAAAAAATTATGAAATCAGTATTTTATTTTTATAAAAATATATTTTAGTAACATAGATAAAAATAATATTATGATACTATTAATGATGTAGTTTAATTACAGGCAAAAACAAAAAAATAAAATAATTATAATTGATTTTGAATTCAGCAACTATCATCGTACAGATTTAATACTTATTTCTGCAGCTATATCACAGACTCACGTAAAATCTGAAATTATTCGTCTACGAGGTCGACCTTTAATAATATCACCTGATGGAAGAATAAGATTAATGAATAATTATTCATATATAAAAACTAGAGATTTGCTACTAAAAATTTTTGAAAAGAAACCAGATCAGCTTCAAGTTATATTAAACGAATTACATTTAGCTATGAAATCAAAAACGTCGAACCTAACTACAAGCTTTTTAAAAAACTATCTTGATTTAATAACCAAAATGCAATTATTTTACTATGGAATGGTAATTCAGATAAAAATATTTTACAAAGATTAGGTTTTAATACAAATATAATGTTGAATATGACTGCATACGATACTGATAATAATAGAGTATTTTATTTAAAATTATTAATTTTAAAAGTAATGAAATTATATTAAACCATAAATTAGGTTATATAATTAAAAATGGTAGATTTTTATCGTTGAAGGAAACTTATGATTCAATTTGTAATCAAAACCATGATATAACTTATATACACGACATAGTTAGTGATGTAAAATTAACGAAATGTATTTTCAACTATTTATGTATAAAAAACAATTATCAGTTTATATTAAGTAAAATAATAAAATAATATAAGTTCTTACAAAATACTAATATTGAAAAATTAACCTCATCCGTTAAAAATAATTACAATCGATTTTGATTTTAACAAATATTAACATGTCGATTTAATACTTAATTTCTACAGCTATATCGCAGACTTACATTAAATCTAAAATTAAACGACATTGAGAACGACCTTTCATAATATCACTTGATGGATGAATAAGATTAATGAATATAATATATATATGTTACCGTCATTGTCGGTAATTCCGGCAATAACGGTAATGCCTAGACAATGTCAGTAATGCCGGTGCATACCAGTCATCGTAGGCAATCGGTGTATATTTCCGTAATTGACTGGTAAGTTTAGTCAATGTTATATTATTGTCATTTATCGTTATTTTCCAAGGTGGTTATCGATTAGTTATCTTGATTTATCGCATTACCTGTTCCCTCTGACAAAATAATCGTACATAATTTTAGTCGTTTAATAGTATCGTACATACTTTCAGTCGTGTTACAGTATCGTTGTGAAGTGTGTGACCTTATAATATTTGATAATGGAGTTAGCCAATATGCGTGAAAAATTTAATAAATCAATTGATTTATTATTGCTTAAAAAGCATGACAACAAATCATTTTTAAGTGTCGAGGAATATAACAAACGGCAGCAAGAAGTAAAACATTCCAAAACTTCATTGAATACACCAGGTTTAAAGAAAATTCCTAAGGATTATAAGAATGTTCGTAAGTACGATGTAATAACAATAAGTGGAAAAGAGTATCTTATTAAAAGTGTAAAAGATACTGCATCTAAGGTAATTAACTATGTAACTAACGAGGATTTATTTGATATTCTAAATACATGTCATACTTCTATTGGTCATGGTGGTCGAGATAGGATGGTATATGAACTTAAACAAAAATATTGTAATATTACAAAAGAAGCCATTATGACGTATTTGAAACTTTGTATCCACTGCGAGAAAAAATCGTCTAATCCAAAAAGAGGACTAGTTTCCAAACCTATATTACATAAAGCATTTAATTCACGTGCGATGATCTCATAGACATGCAGTCACAAAGTTTTAATGATTTTCGTTACATTATGAATGTTTGATTTATTGTGTTTGAGGTATTACATCTTTATATAAACCAGAACCTCTCTTAACCTTTGGGGTTGCAGTAAAATTAAACATTTTTTCATTCTTTGGATCTGTAGTCATAGAACTGTTTGCTGTTGGACGAAATTCAAATGGATCATTTGGTATAGTTGTATTATTATGAATATTACTACGTTTAGTGTTAGATCTAGATAAATGATCGGTAATTTGTGCTAAACTTAATCGAGGATTTCTTGAGTTATTAATTTTATCTATTTCTTCGTTTAATTGCTTTTCCTCATTTTTCATTCTATCGTATAGAGGTTTTACAACATTCGTCCATTTATGAAACTTTGAGGTTTTAGGTTTCCCATCTGCTTTTAAATGAGCTCGTGAAGTTTTTAAAATGTCGTAATAAGATTCCATATCTTGTAGAGTTGTATTTTTTGGTTCTTTCTCACATAGTAAAGACCATAGTCCTTCAGTCCATGGATGGTATTTATTAAATAACTGTAAGTTACCATGACTAAAAGTTACAGAGTAGCCTCCTATTTTATATGAATCACTGGCTTTATCATAATACATACCATATGATTTATCATATCGTTTTGATGTAGGACGTTTATTGAAAAAATTTGAAAATGATGAATTTAATTCGTTATCATTATCATCATCACTAACGTCTGAAGTTTCCGGTTTTATTTCATCAGCCGGTTGTGTATTCTTTTCTGTTGGGTTGCTCAATGGTTCTATTATTGGTTTAAATGCTTCACGAAAATAGTTGTCGGAATCTATGATACCACGTTTCATTTTCATTATTTTTCGTTTTATATTTTTTTTTGAGGTTATTAAATTTTCCAATAAAACTTTTTCTTTAATCATTTCAAATAATAATGTGAATATAACTGTATCGTATGACTATTGACAACACAATGTATATCATTTCAGTTATACTTTATATTTATATTTATACTTACATTTATTTTATTTTAATAAAAGTATGAAAACCACATCTATATCTTCCTTCATTCATTTCCCGAGTTTTATCGATAACCATAAACCTATAATCACTATGATTCCAACATAAATGGGAAATTTTCCGAAATTCAATGAAATCCATATCTGTAGACGAATGATCATTGAATATATGTCGTAAATTTGTATCGTCTTGTTTTAGTATTATTAAAAAAATTGAGTTATCTCTTACTAACTGTTTTGGTATTTTAGAATATGTTTGTGCTAAATAAAATACTGAACTAGCACCTGAATGTCTACAAATTGAGAAATATTCTCTGATTACTGACTGCGGACGACATATAACGTCATCAAAAATTATAATGGAATTTTTTTTAGTTAAGTTTGGTTTTATAACTTTATCAGCACTTGTAAAAATGAAAAAAATAGCACCTTTTATATCATCTATTATTTTTTTTAACAAAACATATTTTTCTTGATTTGAGGTTTTAGAGTATAGATAAATATTTTCAAATCTTAACCCGTTTTCATGGGTAATTAAATTATACATTATATTTGTTTTTCCTGAACCACTAGGACCAACTAATATAGCACGTATGGTATCAGGTAATAATGATCCATGTTTTGATTTTTTTTTTCTATCTGAACATCAACATTTGTAATATCTAATTTATCTTTCTGCTCAATCAAGTTCATTTTTTCGTATAAATACTCATGCATTTTTACTTTATAATCAGTTATAAATGATACGTTCAACTCATAAGTGTAAATCAGGTAAGACTGGTAAAGGATTTGTAAACTCACTTATAAATAGTCATCCGTTTGAAGCTCGTATTTCAAACTATTAGTATTGTTGACATGGTGCAAAATTAAAAAAAGTGACTAGATTGTGTTGATAAAGGAATAAACCCGTTGGATACTGCATGTTACGGTCACGATATTTTGCATGCAACTAGAAAACATTTAGAAGATATACATAAAGTGTTAGAACTTCGGGCTTGGGAAAGATTTAAAGCAAAAGATACACCTAGAAATAGAAAATCGTTGCGTACACCGTAATAAACGCAATGAAAGCTAAAAGAAAAATAGGAATGGGTTGTAAACGTAAACGGAAACGTACTACAAAAATAAAAATAAATGGTATAATGTTAGCGAAGAAAAAAAAACGTTAAAAAAAAAAAATGTTGGTAAAAGGTTGATTTTAACACCAGGTCAGACAGGTGGTGCAATTCCCTTAATACCTATTTTTGCAGGATTATCAGCACTTGGTAGTTTAATGTCTGGAAGTGCCAGTGTGTATAATGCAATACAAAATTCAAAAAGAAAGAAAGGTAATGGATTATATTTAAATAATAATAGATCAAGGAAAAAAAACTGATGAATACGCTACCTAACAGACCACTAACTTCTAGAGATATTATAAAATACGTTACAAAGTTTAATATCAGTCATTTCCGCGGAGTATTTTCACGTGATAACTTACCTAAAAAACCTCTCGCAATCGAATGTGGTATATTAAACTTAGACGTATCTTCCGGTAATGGAAGTCATTGGGTAGCATTTTATAAAATTAAAGATAAGGTTGAATATTTTGATAGCTTCGGTGATTTACCTCCACCGATTGAACTACAAAACTATTTTAAAGGAAACAAAATTAAATATAACTACACAAATTATCAAGATTTTAATTCATTTAATTGTGGACATTTATGTCTTAAATTTTTACAATGCAAGAATCAGTTACTTTAAGTTTATCTGGTAATACAACCACATTATCTGTACATTATTGTCCACCAATTGATGTATACGATGACTCGGAAATTGCTTTGTTAAATTTACAAACATATAATACATTTGCAAACATAAACGAAACTAATAACAACTTCGATATATATTTAGAAAACCCCGATCGTTTACTAAATAATAATAAATTTCCAATCTGTTCTATCACACTGAAAAAGGGGTGTTACGATATTAAGGATATTAAAAATCAAATTTTGACCCAGATAGATGACTTTAATAATGATAACGATTACTTTAGAATAAAATCGACAGAGAAAATGACTTTTGATATCGGGATAGATCAAATAGATTTTAGAACAACCATATTCAGTAATGGTATAATACGTTTTAACGTAAAGAACAGTATAGGACCTTTATTGGGGTTTGAAAAAAAAAGTTATGAACCACACAATATGCACATTGAGGGTCATCGATCACAGAAAGTGACAAATTTAATCAGTGTTAACTCAATAAAAGTAATGTGTAATATAGCTCAAGGTTCATTCAACAACCACATGTCAAGTCATTCAATTTATGAGTTTTCCCCTAGTGAGATCATAGGGTCTAAGCTGATTCAAACACCAAATAACCTAATATATTACAAATTAAATAAAACAAATATCGATTCAATAACTATACAATTAGTTGATCAAGATCATAATCCGAAAAACAATTTAGGTGAGAAATTAATAATCAATCTACATATTAAACGTTACGGATCTTAATATGGGATTAAAATTTAATATAAGCCCATTACATAAAATAAATCTTGTTAGTCAAAAGACTAAAGCGGTACCGGTAACATCGAATAAAGTAAAAAAAATAACAATGAAAAATAAAACAATTTTAAAGGCTTTAGGTTATAAATTAAAGCAGAATGCCTGAAAGTGATATTTTAGATATAAGTTCGCCGTTTGAAACCGATTCTAAAATTACGAAAATCGAATATCATTCATATACACCGTATACAACTTCATTTAATAATAGCGATGAAATACGTATATCAATTCAACAAACAGATGTTTATCCATATCTGAATGAAAGCTTTATATATTTAGAAGGTCAAGTATCAGATGCTGGAAAAGTAAAACTTACTAATAACGGTTTTTCCTATCTCTTTGATCAAATACGACTTGAAATCAATGGAATAGAAGTAGATAGAACACGTGTACTTGGTATTACCAGTTCGTTAAAAGGTTATCTATCAGGTACACCTGATAATTATAATTGTTATGAAAATGCTGGTTGGATTTTTAAAAATAGTTCAAACCCAGCAAATAATAATGGAGAATTTAGTGCATGCATTCCGTTGAAATATTGGTTAGGTCTATTTGAAGACTTTAAAAAGATATTAGTTAATTCTAGATTAGAACTAATATTAACTCGATGTCATAACGATTTAAACGCTCTAAAGGTAATAACCAGTGCAAGTACAAATTCTGGAAAAGTTGATTTGAATAAAATAGTTTGGAAGGTTCCACATATTACTGTTGATGATGAAGAAAGGTTAAAATTATTAAAACTTATTGAAAAATAAAAAAGTTTGTTTATCCCGCTCAGATCTTTTGAAACTTTTGAATATCCTGAACTCGGAACCACAAAAAAAGTAGTGTGGAACTTGAAGACAGCATCAAAATTAGAAAAACCACGATTTATCATAATTGGATTACAAAAAGGACGTAAAAATTCGTTAGAAAAAGATTGTAGTATATTTGATCACTGTAATATAACAAACGTTAAAGTATTTCTTAACTCAATAGCTTATCCATATGATAATTTGAATTTAGATTTTACGAAAAATAATTTCACCTTATTATATGATATGTATACATCGTTTCAAGAATCGTACTATGAAAAAAATATACGAAACCCCTTATTAAGTCCCTCTACTTTTCTATCGAATGCACCAATTGTAGTTATCGATACTTCAAAACAGAACGATTCGGCTACAGCATCATCAGTAGATGTGCAATTGGAAATTGAAGCATCGGAATCTCTTACAGGTGTAACTGCTTATTGTTTATTAATTCATGATCGCATTGTTGAATATGTACCTTTTACTAGAGAAGTAAGAAAACTAGTGTGAATAATATTAAAAAACTGATTTATTTAAAATACTTGATGTTAAATACTATTAATTAATTTAAAATAAATAAACAAAATGATAATAAAATAAATGATTTTATTTATTTCAGAAATTTAAACGAAAATGATTCGTTTAACTAATAACTAATCATGTTTTATTTTCAGTAAAAGTAATAGGGAGATTTTTTATACTGAAAGAAGGACATTCCGCTTTAAACATTTTTTGTGTCCCTATAAAAATGGAGCCAAACGCCTCATGGTTTCCCTGAAACAACGTGGGGCGACTGACTCCATTTTACAGCGGGAATTTCTTACACTGCAAGGGGACCATACCCCCTCAAACTTTTTTCATCTCCGCTGAAAAATGGAGCCAGACGCCCCATATTTATACTACTGCCCATGTTTACAGAGCATGTTTAATGTTTATAGGCAACTGGCTTAAGTAAATTGAATATAATTAACATTAAAATACCACACACATTAATAAATCAAAAAGGTAAATATTTGTTTTAATTTGTTGAGAGTATAGTTGATAGTTAGAATTTTAATACAAAAAAATTATAGGTATTATGCATTTAACTAATCATACTAATACTTAAGAAAAACTAACCAAAATATGCCCTAAAGGTCTACTCAGAGCAGGATATAGTGTCATTAAATCTTGTTTTTTATGATGCCGATATTTAACTGTTTCTACCCAATATGTTTGTAGAGTTTGGCTTGGTTATGTATTATTTTTGAGCCATAGAATTTTATCCTCATAATCTATTAAAATTAATATTAAAAATTACAAAATTTATATAATTCAAAAATGTATTTAAATCAACCTGAATCTATAAAGTTTAAATTATCAACATCAGCAGAATCTGTAGTTACATTGTTGTTTGGGTTAATATTATTTTTTTTTAAGATTGCAATATTTATCATACAATTTTCCTTTCATAGGAATTATATTATTGCCATCCTTATAATATGGTGTGAAATAAGTTTCTTTTATTTCATTTGAAAACAATTTTTCAATACCTATATTATTAAATAAGTAGGTGTAATTAATGATAATACATAAATTAATTTTATATTTAATTTAATTTTAATCCTTAAGATTATGATTATTCAAATGAATACATACACCTTAACTTATTAATTGGAAATATTAATATTGACCAAAAATAGTTATAATACTAAAGTAAAGTAAAGATTTACAATCTTTGGTATTCCTATTAAACTATTTTCAATTTTGTATACCTTCAGCTAAAAGTAAAAACTTATTTTTTTCAATTTTTAAATTATTCTCGCATTTCTGGATTTCATGTTTTATAACTACTGAACTTAGAGTATTTCTCATAGATTGATTAAGAGTACCAACTGCTTCATAATATTTGAGAACCAACTTTCCATCAGAGTAATTGTTTAATATTGTAGTGATATAAATTTTTGATTGTGGATTCTACAATATTTTATTTATAAAAATAAGTAAGTATTAACATAAAATTACTACAACAGCGTTGATAAGCAACCAGTGGCTCGCAAGTTTATTTCAGTTTTATATAAAGTTAATTTAAAATTTAATGATTTAAAAATTGAACATAGATCTGTGATTTTAAAACGATTGCCAGCCACTATTTTACTTACAAATTATATTAGAAAAAATATTATTGACTACATACTAGCCCAAATCAGTGTATGACATGAAAAAGTAACAGGAATACAGGATGGACATAATTGAATACAAAATAAAGCTGATTATGACCTGTATACCTATATCAAACTATTGGAAGTGTTAAAATCTGTTAAATGGTTAAATGTTATAATTATTATGTTTAAGACTAGGAGTAACCCTTCTTTAGGGAACACCTATAATAATAATAAGTATAACATTGAATATTGTAGTGTAATGAATAATGATTGTCCATCAGATGCTACCTGGTAAGACTGGTAGCTCACATAAAGTGTAAGTTACAATAATTTAAAAAATAATTAGTATTCAATTTCCCTATGTATCATTTTTCTCAAGTCATGCACCCTTTCATACAAAAGCTATATTAAATTTCTACCTCTTCAGACTAAACCTCGGACTGAACTGTACGTACATAATTTATATTTTTCTCTGTTGAAATGTCTCTTTCTAAATATTAAACAATTTATAAAATTAGGTGATAAATATGTGTTGATAAAATATAAGAAATTGAAAGAATTTAGTGGTATCATATACCAGAGATGTCTGTTATATTATTTATTGAATTTCTTGTCGAATCTAGAATGTTTGATGTTCCTTCAAGAAACAAATTTTCATCAGAAAACAAATCGGCACTTGCAATAGGCTCTTGAATTTCAATTAGCATCTGATTTATGTCTTCATTGTAAGTTACTAAACATTTGTACAAAGTTAATTTAAAAAATAAAATTCTAATTTGAAGATTTAATAAAACTAAACACCATCCTGTTGATGTAATGTAGGAATGTATATTAACTCTTCGGAAATTCCCTAATGTAGATATAACAGTAAGTACCATGTAGAATACAGTTTGTAAATATAAGAATTTTATCATTAATAAATTTAGGCACTTGTTATTATTGAAATTACAATCAAATTAATACCTATATAATACAACAGATATTTAACCAAAATTAATCAACTCACTTGAGTTGTCCTTTTATACTCCTTCAATTTAGTAAAAAATTTTGATCTTTTTCCAATTTTAGGGAAAAGTTCTTTGATCATGTCTTCAGTTAAATTAAATAATTCAGTCTTACCAATTTCTTCATCTGGTACACGTGTCGTATGCTATCTACCGGCATATGCTATCTACAAAAAATTAACACTTGTGTCGTATGCTATCTACAAAAAAATAATACTAGTGTCGTATAGTATATTACTATCTACGTGAAAAAATGTATTCTCACCTTGCTTGTATAGTTTTACAGTTGTCAATGCAATTATAATAGGTTTATAAAAATGTATTTTTTATGTCTCTCAAAAAACTTTCGAAAGTATTGGTTGGATTGACTGAACGCCACCATTCTTCTTGTAATTGCCTGTCGAGTAGTTTTGTTGCACCACGTGATCTTATATTGTAGTTGACCTTTAGGTGTCTCCATAAACACTCAATTGTTTGAGTTTGAGCACCTGTATGCGGATTTATAAAGTTCTTACTATGATTAACAGTTTGGTGAAGAAAACCATAATTTTTTAAAGTGCTATAGGCTCTCCACTCATCTGAATGAACTGTTGATCCTGGTTCTATTTCTTGAATTATTATTGGTAATAATGTGTCTCGATCCCTCTTATTGACAATAAAAAAACGGTGTTCCAAAATTCCATCTTCACGTAAACAGCACATGCCAAACACCCAAGGTCCTTGAACTCGGCTACCATAATTTTTATTTTTATCGTTTTGATTTTCTTTGTTAGAATTATCCTCGGAAGAATCAGTAGTATTACCATCAGTATCTTCATTATCAACAGGTTTACAATCTCCAAGGCGAAGTCTTCCTCTGTTGTACTTACGTTTCCCTTGAAAAATAGATTCGTCTATTTGTACTATTAATCCTTTTCCACCCATTTTTCCACGTTTATTAAACTGTTCTGCCACCACGTCTCGACATAAATTGAACCAATCCGAGACTGTATGATGACCTCTGCCAGTTATTTTTTCGGTTTGTGCGACTTTAAATTTATTTACCCAGCACCAAACAAGTTCAATGATTTCACACAAACTCAAACCACTTTTATTTTTTCCATTTTTATCCATGTAGGTAAAAAATGGATTTTGAGAACGTATAGATTGCCATTTTTGACATCCTCTTGTTTGGCATCGCATGTATTTGGTTTTAACTAATTGGCCGTTTGCATCTCGTTTTCGACTATTTTTTAATGTTTCTTTCATGTCACCACCACACACTTCACCCGTAGCATTTAATTTAGTAGGTACATACATTTGAATTCGGTAATAACCCACGTTCTTTTAAAAATTTGACACAAGATTCGTCGTTAAAAATAATATTTCTGTAGGTATAAATCACCTAAATTACTCATTTTCATAAAACTCAAATAAATACAAAAATATAAATACGAACACGTTTATCGTTTATCAAGCACCAAACACATACTAGACGACACAATATATAAGGAATACAAACGTTTCGTAGTTGGTAACGTATTAAAAATAGGATGGGAAAATGTGTAGATAACTTTAATAATGTAGATAGCATACGACACCAATAAATCGACCGTAGATAGCATACGACACGTGTACCATTATAAATAATTATAAATAAAAAATAGTGCCATAATAAACTGTTCACATGTTTATGTATAATATATTGTTAAATAAATGTCCATATAGTATAAAATAATTTTATATACCTATATGTATAATGTGTATAGTACATTGTTATGTAAGACTTTATATTATATTAGGTTACTTATAATTGAGGGTTTTTCCGGTGATCGGTCTTATCGGCGACAAGCGTACGAACACTGTAACAGTGTCACTGTGTAGTGTGTTTTACTGTTTTAAATGTTTTAATATTTTAGTTGTCAGTTGTATTGTACGCATCTGGCAATCTGGCATCCCGACTAGACGACCGCCGTTGTCGCTCTCGTGATGGTAATGAATAATTAAGTTAGACATTAGTCAAAAAATCCAATCGTATTTTTTTATTAAACAGTGTCACTGCAGTTATAATATTAATAATAATATTATTATTAGTTATTTCTCAATGCTGTGTTTTCCATTATACACATAATAAAATTTGTATGGTTCCGTTTTGTAAATGTAGACTAAAGAAGCTTATTGTATATATATACAAAAAAAATCAAAAAAATTTACCATCCCCAAAAATATTGCGCCCGGGGCAAATGCCCTATTTGCCCCCCTCCCCTTTAATGCGCCCCTGACTTCACTGAATGTTTGTCGTGTATTCGGAAATCGACAGTCGACACTCGTGTACAATACAAATATTAACATAAAATAATATTTCTAATTTTACATAAATATTTAATATACTATTGTAGATATTATAAAATATAAATAGTTAACAACGATATGACATTATTAGTTTTATAATTTCTACCCGCAGCAAATTATTGTCAAAACGTATCTCGTATAACTTATTTTGATACGAGACATAAAGTTGAAGTACTGGACTCATGGACCATGGTCAATGTCAACGATTATTAAACTAATTGTAATTTATAAATATGATTCTAACAAATTCTATTTTTAAATCTTATAATAATATTATAATTTTATAAATAAAATAAACTGGTTTATTGATAACAGACATCTAAATTTAGAAATGGTCAATGATTAATTTTTAAAACGCGTCACAATGATACAAACAAATACCATAACGGGCATAACGTCTTCGACTCTCGACGACACTTGTGAGCACATTTAACATTTATAGTTTATACGATTTTATAAGTTCTATGCTTGTACAGACGATTTTTAAAGTATGGAACACGATGGTTATATTTATGATAATTTAGGTACCAAAAAAGGAATAACGTGAGTATATTTAAAAGCTTACCTATTTAAATATTTATGTATTTGTATTTAAGTCTTAAGAATAATTTTTTGTGAATATTCAACATTAATTTCCGATTCAAGTATCGAAACGGGCTTGTATTTGAAAAATAGAAAGCAGTTATGTAATGTTCCATAATTTCATAATACTGTGTTGAGGGTCTAAAATTGTGTGTAGGTACCTAGCGTAGTACCACAGACCACTTACCTAGTGGCTAGTACAGAATTATATACTTTAGTTAGTTTTTTTATGTGTAGGTAAATCCCCATTATTACATAGATAACTAATAATTACTTATTGTTCATTTTTTTTATTAAAGATATTACAGATGTGCAAGACGTGGTGGAAATTTTTGTTCAGGGTCATTGAAAAAATTGGCAGATGGCACAATTATTAATACTAAACCACATAATGGCCACCAAACTCGGAATGCTAATGAAACATTGGTCAGAGCATTCAGGGAAGTGCTTAAAAGAAGGGCTTCATCTGAAAATGCGACATTGAGGCATATTTATGATGAAGAAGCTAGAAGGTAAGTACATAATTTGGTAACTGTACAATAGGTACACAAACTAAAAATATTTTTTTTAGTCCACTTATGGGTACTTACCAATAACTTATAAATAAGTATGTGGGAGTTATGGGACTAAACACTAAAATCATAAGTATAAAAATATTAAAATTGTAAGTCGCAAAAAGTTTTTTTCAAAATAAAGCATGATATAGACAACATGACTCTTAATTTAATAGTTAAATATATTTATTTTTAAAAATGGCGCATCTTCTCTATATTAGATCAATAGTAAAAGGAAAAATGGTGGATATACTGCAGTGACCAAAACTATCTTGTTTTAAATTGGTTCTTTGTATGTCCATTACCCAAAATTTTACTTATTGTTTAACCTAATATGTAAAACATTAATAATTATTATTCATCTCGTACATTTTCAAGTATAAAATAAATTAGTAATACTCTTGTCTTTTTACTTATGAAAACAAGTACAGTGAAAACTGTATAACGAATGAAAGGACCAAGATATTTTTCTTTTGTTGAAGAAAGTTTTCGTAGTAGAGAGGGTTTAAAATAACAAAATTTTTGATAAAAATTACGTCAATAATAAAATGAACTTATTCAATATTGATAATAGTGGTATTATTCGGATATTAAGAGTAGATAATGAAAAAATGTAATCATTCTTAGAAATTTTAGCATTTTTGCCAATTACTATTTAAAATACTATAAAAGGTAAATTGTTTTATGAAACATAAAATATTGTTTCATTATTGAGAATGACTATACGTTATAAAAAATTAATTGACTTATGGATTATAATAAAGCAAACCAACCATTATTATGTAATGTTCACGTTATATAGAATTTTTTGTTGTAAAGAGTTTCGTTATAATGCATTTTCACTGTAAATAAATTTTAAAATATAAACAAACATTGATATTTTAAAAATTATAAGAAATCTTTATAAACACTATTTTATTTTTATAGAAATCCTGAAGCTTCTAACATTTATCCTTATTCGACTGCTGAAAGTATCATGCGAGTAGCCAGAAGATCTTCTCTGCCATCTCTACCCCATTCTCTGGCTGATTTGGCAAGTATTTTTGATGATGGACGTTTAAATCGGTACTCTTGCTGTGGCGAGATCATGTTTAAAAGTTGTTTACATGATGTTGATGGCCGAGCAAGCATGGTTTTTTCATGCACGTCATTATTGCAATTAGTTTTGGCTAATAATATTGAAGAAGTCCATGTAGATGCCACTTTTAAGGTTGTTCCGTTTAATATGGGAAGTCAGTTGTTAACTGTTCATTGTATGATTGACAATTACGTATGTATAATTTTAATATTATTGAAATTTTGTATTTTATAATCAAAATTACTAGGTAACTCAAAAATAAGAAACTATTTAAAATATGTATTACAATTATTCTGAATCTTTTTATTGCTAATATAATAAAATTACCATTTAAGTTATCCTTGTGTAAAATTATAAAATATATCATATAATAACCATAAAATATTACATTATCCTTTATATAGGCACCAAGACAGTAAAACTTGATACATTTTGTGTTTAGTCTATACCTATAGTATACTGCCTTATGGAATGTAAAACAAGAAACAGCTACAACTGCCTTTTCAACTTTTTAAAGACTAATCTGTTGGTCAACCTTAATCCATCTGTCATAATAACGGATTATGAAACAGCTCTAAGAGATACCCTCTCATTTATATTTCCAACTGCACGAATCACAGGTTGTTGGTTTCACCACAACCAAGTAAGTTCATTAATAATGTTATAATGAAGTAAAATAATATTTTGTAAAGACAAAAAAAAACTTAACTTAGTTTACTAATTTAAAAAAAAAAAACCATTTAAAGGCAGTTTGGCGAAATATGAAAAAAAGAGGGTTTTTAAGATTGGTTAATACAAATGAATTTGCTTCAAAAGCCCTACGGATGTTATTTGCATTACCATTGCTACCGCCTGGTGATATTCAACGAGCATTTGACACAGTAAGAATGTTTGCTGAGAATCATGAAATACCGATGGCAAGCTTATTTGATTACTATGAAAAGTAAGAATAAGTATATTTATAATATGTTGAAATTTGTAAAAATCTTAAACTAGATTCTTCATTTGAAAATATTTTATTTTGAAGTTTCTATTGTTATAGTAAACTAAAAAAATAGTAAATTACTACTATTTTATTATTATTGATACCTACTAATCAATTAAATACTTATTTTTAGCTATTGGCTCAGACAAGTGGGATCGAACGTTGTTTCAGTCAATGGATTACCTAGACGAACAAACAATCACCTTGAAAGTTTTCACAATACTCTGCGGAACAAATTCGCTGTAGCACACCCTAATTTATGGATATTTTTAGGTAAGCATATATATATTTTTACTGATAATATTGGATTAATGGTTATATTACAGATCACCTCTCTCACCTAAGTATGAGCTTCCACACAATTATGAATCAACTTAATAATAATTTACGGCCAACAAGAAACCATAGAATTAATTATAGAAATTTAAATTCTATTCAACATGCTTGCCAACAATATGCTCTTGGGCTGATATCTTTATGGCAGTTTCTTGAAAGAATGTCACATGCTACAACAGCATATGAACAGCAGCAACGAAATTGGGCGCTACATGTTGATAATGAACTGCCATTACTGCCAATAGTTCAACCAGCAGCACCAGTAGTCGCTGATCTAGTACCAGTAGCTGTTGATTTAGCACCAGTAGCCGCTGATCTAGTACCAGTAGCTGCTGATTTAGCACCAGTGGCCGCTGATCTAGTACCAATACCTGCTGATCTAGTACCAGTAGCCGCTGATCTAGTACCAGTAGCCGCCAATCTAGTACCAGTACCTGCTGATCTAGTACCAGTAGCCGCTGATCTAGTACCAGTAGCCGCCAATCTAGTACCAGTTGCCCCAGCAGAAGCAATTGTGTTAGCACCACTATTACATCAGAGGCTTCATGTTGAACTGCCTGACAATGAAAGGCAAATCGTTCGTGGTCATCCTTACCACCTACAAGGTAGCAATATAACTAAAAAAAATCATAATTAATACAATTTAAAAATTAAAATAGTACTTTCATTAAAAGACTTATTATTTATAAATATATTGAATTATGTCTGTATACTGTATAGTGTATGTATAGGAGCAATAAAGGAAGCTATATGGTATTTAGCACCCGCAAAAAGCACCATACATTTTTTATAGTACATATCAACTGAATGCTTGATATTTTATTATAGTGATGTTTAACATTAAAATTTTATTTAAAAATTATATAACAATAAATAAATAATCAATAAATAATAATAATAAATAATTTATGTGTAGAGAATGGGAGGCATAGACACCGGAGTCCAAGAGTAGAAAGACGTGGTAGAAGACAAAATGATATAATCCAAGCTTTTTATGCAGAACTCGAAAATGATGTAGAGCTACAACAAGAAAATGAAAGTATGATAAATTAAATTAATTTTTATTACGTATGGCATTTTTATAAATATTTGTTAACTTAAAACATTCTTTTTCAGTTCTTGAAATATGCATAATTTGCTATAATGGCATTTCCACTACTACAATAGTGCCCTGCCAACACCATTTCTGTAGGGTATGCATTGAAAGGTGGATGCGAGAAGGTAGAAGATGTTGTCCGCTATGTAGAACTGACATCATTATGCTACAATAGTAATTATTTAATTTGTTTAATTTTTATCATAACTATTTTTAATATATTGTGTTTTTTTTTTAAATAGTTTATCTCAAGAATAATAGTCAATCAGTACCCAAGAGTGCCCACCAGGTCAAAAAAATTGTTCATTTTATTTACTAAGATTGTAATGATTATTTATAATAAATTATAAGTTAACACTCAATCACTGGTTGTTTTCATGTTATAATACAATAACTAGATAGTTAAAAGAATTAAAGATAAAACGATATTTTTTGAGCATAATTATTTTTACTGTATAAAAAAAAAATATAATAAAACAAATAAAATTATTATTACCAATGTTTGAATATTTGATAGATTAGATACAGGTAAATAAAACAAGAGATAAAATGTTGGGTAAAAAATCTTAAAATTAAATAAAAGTCTCCTTATATACTGTTTTAACGGTAGATGAAAAATATTAAAACTGTAGTCAGAATATTTTTACTAAAAATGACGAAAATTTGCAAATTATTTTGAGTTAGAAATTATAGAAAAATCTTTAAATGTTTTTAACAGTAATATAGAAAATAATCACTTACAAGTTGTGGTTACACATTTCATGTATAATATATGATGTAAATAGTAATAAAAACATTATTTTTAGAATAATGAATCATATTTATATAAACTAAAATGAAAAAAATCAATCAATGTATGGTACATTTCAAAAAATTTTTAACACAATTAGATAAACTAGGTAGGTATTATAGATGGTATAGGGCAACTTTAAAAGTAATTTATTAATTTCTTATTTTAGTTATAAAGTAACTTAACTACCTACATTTAAGTTTAAGTTTACATTTCAGAAAAGTACCTAATAAGTAATTGTAATTTTATTACTTTTGAAGTATTTTGCTCAAGATTTGCTAGGTCTACACATTAATTTATTCAAGGTATAAATTGAAATTAATTAAAATACCTATATAATTTAGAAAACAAATGATAAACTGTGTACACCAAAAAAGTTTAATTTTTATATCTTTAGGTAATGGAAGTTTCTACTAAAACTGTATAAAAATAAACATTAAACAGCCACTAAAAATTTTCTTCAAAACAAATTTATTGTGAGCTTAAAAGTGAACAAACATTTTATAATATTAATATTGTATAGATAACTATGATATTACTTTAAATTTATACAAATTGATAAATATTGATTTCATAATAATACACTTAACAAATTTAATAATTTATTGTATTTGCTTAGTTATTTGAAATTAACTGTAAAAACATAAAAATAAAATATATTTACCTGTGGAATGAAATATCAGTTCTCCCTTCATGTTTCGATTTTGCAGAATAATTAACGCAAGTAGATACCGCGCAACCCGTATAATCTAATAACCTTGCAACCACAATACAATCTGTGGTACAACCGTAATCACTAATCTACCCCTATCTTTCTGGTGTTTTATGTTCTACTTTCTTTCTATTTTATAATTGTATATAATTTTCGGTAACCGGACATTTTCCCCCCGAAAAATGTTCCGATGCAGACATTTCCCCCCCATTTTTTTTTAGTTTATTATTTAGTAAGAAATTGATTTTTTTCATAAATATAATCAATTTATTATACTACAATTAACTTTATATATTTATACTATAAATTACATTTTTTTTTTTTCATAAATATAATAAAACGTTAAAAAAATTATATAAGTATAAAAGGTTAAAAATATCTATGAAATATAGTCTAAAAATTTCTACAAAAATGATATATTTTGTAAAAAACATTTAATTTCTGATACTTTTTTTATATCTAAGCACATATTTTGTAATCGTCTTTCATATTTATTTATTTATTTTTTTGTTAAAAAACCCGTACCAGTTTTAGTTTTTAATAGTTTATTAATTTTAGATACTAGCGAATAATGCAATATGCTAGTACTATTACTTTTTTATTTAGACAATCTTTTAAATATAATAGGTACTACTATTATTTTTATTGTTTCAAGTAGTTGAATTGGATCAAAAATATACATCTACTATAATAAGTAATTATAGTATAATTGATTATATTTATAAAAATAAAAATTATATTTTACTGGAAAAAAATAATTTCTAATTAAATACTAAATAATAAACTTAAAAAACAAATGGGGGGAAAATGTCCGCATCGAAAATATGTTGGGGGGAAAATGTTCTACTACGCCAAAAACAGTCGGGGGGAAATTGTCCGCCATTCATAATTTTCAGGTAAAATATTTTATACAAACATTTTTATGGATCATACCGTTCTTTAAAATTGTGTTCTATTATATTCCATTCTGGAATTATACACCCAGCGGAATTTCTGCAATATTATTTGCTGGATTTTTTCGTTCTACTGATATACATTCTTATCATTTTACATTCTATAACATTTATTTTTGATAATTTTATTTTCTGTTATAATATTTTCTGGGACTTTTACATTCTGGTAATTTTAAATTCTGCATTTTTATTTTCTGTAATTAAACACTCTGTCAATTTATATTCTGGCGGTTTTTTTTCTGGAACATTATATGCATCCAATGTTATAGTACCTACCTGTTCTTATTATACGTTGACTAGTTGGTTGTGAATGAGTTGCTGGTTGCAGCAGGCAGATATGTTAGCCAGCATAACGTATGCAGACATGCACCAATAAATAAGTCCATTTTTTTAAATCTGCTTCATCGGGGTTATAGAACCTGAAAATCTAGGTGAATTATGTTAATTAGTAAATTAAAGTAATTAGTTAGTCCAAGACAAATGTATCAACAATTGTAACTCGCAATGTATACCAATAAAGTTCTCACCAAAAAGAGTATAACAGTGTTAATAATACTTACCTATACATTGTGCTATTTCAATTATTGCATTGAAATGTCTTGTCTATAGTAAAGTTGTCCATACTCACATCGGTTGGAGTTGGAAATTCATTGGTCAAAATATATTCTATTCTGACAAAACAATTTCAATGAAAAAAATTAAATAAATCACACGTGCAGGCTACAATTAATATTCAACTCACAACCAGAAACCACTATTAAACTAATAAAACTTAAAAAAGTAAACATACCTTGACAAAACGAGAGAAACTCATTTTATTGGGCTTCGAATGCAAACAGTTTCGTTGATAAATTAAACTAATCACTACCTAGGTTATTCGATTACATTATATGCAATATGCAGGCATTAATATTACACTTAATATTCACCTATAACGAATAAGAATATAAAAAAGTCGGATCCTCTCGCGTTATCAGTGTCATTCATGATTTAAGATCTTAAATCATGGTGTCATCACATAGCTCTATCATACGTCGTTCACGTGGTTTCGAAGAAAAATATGGCACTAATTATTTAAACTATTATTCACAGCGCATCGTAATAATTTACATGGCAATATAATAATGTATAGCCGCACATTTTTATCCAACATTCAATACCAAAAAACCAAAGATAGCATGAAAAGATTCAAGCTGTAAGCACAAAATTAAGTAAATCTAGAAGCACAGATATATTGAATAATTATATTTATTCCATTCATTGATGTCTAATGTAGTAATGTCTATAAGTTTAAATATACCCATAGACTTATAATATAATATTATAAGTCTATGAATATACCATTACAATTTACAATTATGAATTAATTAAATGTTTTGATAATCACAATATAGGTACACTATACACATTACACGTCATTATACTATATACACCTATAATACAGTATACACTGTAATATACTTATATTATAACCATAAGCCGTAAAGGTTATTACTAATTTCAAATATCTATAAAAATAATTTGAGCATAGCGACTGTCAGTGAAATATCACGTATAAATGTATAATATAACGTGATTTTCGAAAATTTTAAATTACATATGGGTACCACTGTATAGATTATAATGTTCAGACACTGAGATAGATAAGAATATACTTATCTATCTCAGTGTGTTTAGACCATGAACTAAGATACTATGGACTGGAAACGACATGGTAATCGGTTGATAGGAGTGCGGCCAGTTTTTGTTACGGACATTTTATGGTGGGGGAAATTAACCGACTCTGCTGTACTCTGGTGGTGAATACCATGAACTTTAGATATACTTATTATAAACCTAAAAATAATCTAAACATAAATCTTGTTCTAACATGTAACATCATGCTAATACAATTAACACAATACATCAAGTATGTATTAGAATTTGATTCATTATATTTCACTCACCTTGCACAGTTGCATAATACGCAAGTCATACAATCGTAGGTACTAGGTACATAGGCAATTTACTACTTACATTTTTAAAATGTCAAGAAAATGTTCAATTATTAATTGCAAGAGTTTTGAAGGCGAATGTGCATTTTTTGGGGTTCCTAAAGCATCTGTAGATACTTGGACTAAGATTGTATCAACAATCAATGGTCATGACACTAAAATTAAATTTGTTTGTGAAAAACATTTTCTTCCTAAAGATATAATAAAAAATTATACTGCCGAAGTTAAAGTATGTATACATTTAATAATTGGGTTTTAAAAATTTCTTCAATTAAAAGAAATATAAACTATAAATTTAATAAATTTAGGACATAAATTTTCCAAATAGAGCTAGATTTAGTTTAGTTAAAGGTGCTATTCCTCAACTTCTTCAGCAAAATGTTGAAAAACATAATGAAAGTGATTTTTTTGTAACTGAGGTAAGCTACGACATGAATTAAAAATAGTAGTATTCAGCAATTGAATTATATAATATGATTTAAAAGGGTACCGCTAACCCACTGTGCAATTTAAGTTTTTAAACATCCTTAAAATGTTAATTTTAAGTTACAATAATAACATAATTTTATAACGTTTATTTTATATAATATATTTGTTAAAAAAAAACATCAATATTTATTACACGAAATAAACATTCAACGAATGTATGTATTTCCAAATATAAATACATCAAATAAACATAGCAGTAGAACGTTGTAAGAATATTTGATAATAATAAAAACGCCACCTATTTTAGAATATAATATATTATATCAATTTTATGTTCTTTTGATGTTGATAGCAATCCAAAAATATATTAAATTATTATGTACTCCGCCATAGATATGGGTTTTATTTTTAATTTATAAATAGCGGCTGAAAATAGTTTTATTATTATAAATTATCAACAATACCCAGAAAAACCACCGATAACCGTCGTCACTCGTGACTCGTCAGTCGTACGTTAATTATTATTTTTCTACAGCAGATATAACAGTAAATGTGTTTTTTTGATTGTGGACGAATGTTCACATTTCTCGTGACTCTTGTTTTCTACTTGCAATAGTACGACAATACAGCAGTAGATACATGATACATGTATCACGTATCCAGCTGATTAGTATCCTGTCATCGTTTTTAGATCGTTTTAAGACTTAAAGTGTATCATGGCAACTAGAAAGGTAAGATTCATTACTGTATACAATACCTACTTAGTAGTATATTATAACTATTATTAAAGTCAAAATGTGCATTTTCGGGCCATGCCCTTGTAGCACTGTCATCCGATATTTCTACCTCCATAATATGTATCTATATGGCTACATATTGATACTCGATATGTCAATATGTGACAACATACATGTGCATTAACCATTGATTATGTTTTAAGTTTTTATTTCGAACAATCAACAAATACAGTTCATGAATAACCAAGATGATAGTGATTATTTAGTTATGATTTTTTCCCCTATTTGTCCTAATGATTAAGTATATTATGTTCAAAGTTTCCTTCCAAAAACATTCCATTAAAAAAAATTCTTTCTGTCGTACCTATAATTTATTTTTATAACATATTTTTATTTATTATATATAATAGTTTAATTTATTTATTCTTTATTAAATTTAAATTTCTCATTAATTGTATTGCTTATTTTAGTTATAAATAGGGCTAGGATTTATATGCATTTGCATGTTTTTTTCCTTAAGTCCAAATTTAATGGTTGTCAGATTTGTCCACGATTTGGCTAATTCTCGTTTAAATAGAACCAATTTATTTTTGCATATTTTTGCATATTTTGAACACAATGCATATAATTGCATATTTATAGATTTTTGGAATTTTGACTTTTTTTAACTTAAATTTTCAAATTTTTATAATTTATTGTTAATTTTAAATGGTGTTTTTTTCATAAAATCGATAATTTTTGGTTTATCCGTCGAATTATTGTAAATATAAAGTATAAATATTATCTATCTAAGAAATCGATATTGATTAACTCCAGGATAAATCGCATTATTTAAAATATGCACCAATAACCTCGTGTGATGTGGAAAGGAGTTTTAGTCAGTATAAATCTATTTGACGTTCAAATCGCTGGATGTTTGTATTTGAAAATTATTGAAACAACACATTATAGTAGCATGTAATAATGATATAATATAAACTAATATTCAATATTTTAATGTAATAATAATACAATTTTGAATTATGATAAATAATAATACTCTAGAAATAATAAAAATTTGTTTTTGCATATTTTTGCATATTTTACAATTTTTTATTGCATATAAATCCTAGCCCTAGTTATAAATAATACAATTTTTTACCAGAAAATGTGTGTAATTGTTTCTATCTGATTCCTCTTCCATAACTTATAAATATCTATATTATTTCAGTAAATCAGAAAAACTAAAGTAACAATCATCCATCTAAACTCAATATTATTACAATAATGTTACAAAGAAAGTACCCATTTCTTTAAGATTGGAAAAATAAATATGCACCTAGCTATCAGTGGCATAGCCAGTTTCATATTTTTGCCTATAACAGTAGATATTACCTACCTAATAGGTGCCTTTAATTTTTTATCAAGTTTAGTCATTAGGTATTGCTACTATATTTCAGATTTCTAGTGCATAATAACTAAGGTAGTTGATACTCAACTAAAAAATAAATGTTGAATGTTTTTCCATTTTAGATTAAAGTTAGTTGGGTTATTGTGGTATTTGTGGATTCGAAGGATTACAGTGTAGTACCAACAAAGTGGCTAGTTCAAAATGACACAAATAATCTAGAAAATAGTAATGTAAGGTTATGTAAATGGCCACTTGGTCGAGTAACCAGTACTGACATTCATGACGCCCTAGATCCAGATCCAACTTGGTTTGAGTATGGTATTAAAATAGTTGGTGGCAATAAAACATATGGTATGTAAAATAAAATCTATTTAATAGTTTACAAAGTTTATATTTATTATTATTTTAAGTATGTAGTATGGAACCTGTATGTTATATTTTAAAAAATGTAAACACTTATTTTAAAAATTAAATTTATTTAATAATTATTTTGTTTTGTTATAATTTGTTCTAATCTAAAATTTACCAACATTTTAGATAATTTTAAAAAAGCTTGGCATGTAAGAGTTGAAAAAGAATCGGAAAATGAGGAGGTTCATTTGATGACCAAATGTAAACGTGCATCAACGATATTTGATGTATCAAGCAGTAGCAGTGATGAAGGTAATTAATAACCTCAATCTATCCTAATTATTACAGTAAGGTACCTAAAGGCTTAGTAAACTATGGGTTGTAATATGTGTAAGACTAAACATGTTGAAATTATTGTGTACAGATCATTCTGGGTACTGTATAATACCTGAATCTACTTCTGCATTTAAGTTGCCCAATAATGAAGAGCCTGTACACTATACAGAACTACAACCAGTGAATAGTCCACCCTTACTGAAACCATGCACAATGCAACCAAATGAAACATTCCCATCATTATTATCACATCAAATGAGTAAGCAATCATCTTCAGTGGGTCAACTACCATGCGTTCAATCAAGTTCAGTTTACCAACCACCTCAAGATGAACAAGTAATTTTAATTTTTTATAATTTAAGAGTATACCCTTAACTTAATACATTAAAGTTTAATATTTATAATTGATTTTACACATTTCATACAAATGGTCTATTAAACAATTAAAAATGTTGCTTTTAAATATCTATATATTATACTTAAATTTATACAGTATACAAGTGCACAGAATACACAGCAATTATATACCACTCCAAACACCAATACTTACGGTAACATTATTAAACTTAAAATCAAATGTTATGTAAATAAGAATAATTTTAATATTTCTGTTCATGCCTATTATTATTATCGGATCAGGGTTTTATGAAGATAAATTAGATACATTAAACAATAATATCTTACAAGGTCAAACTGCTACAAATTTGATGTTGAATCGCATATTTGCAAAAATTGAAGTAATAGAAGCCAATTTAAAAAATACTTCTCAAAGCATTGTTCCAACTGTGTACATTGATCCAATTTTTTTGAGTTACTTTCCTCTTAAAAATGCAGATGAGTTATTATCAATTGAAAATCTTATAAAAAATGAAACTGAGTTTGTTCTCAAACTGGTAATATAAAATCTTTTAATACCAAATCAATAACATATTATAACTGTTAGTTTTATTGTTAATAGGAATCGTTTATAAAAAGCATAGGTGGTAATTGTGCTGCAAATCATATTAAAAGAGTCATGAGCAAATTGTTCACTGATGAATACTGTATATATATTTCATGGACTGGACGTGGGTGGGCGAAGAATATGACTAAATTAAAAGAAACTGAACTTATCAAAATAGTGAAAAGTAATGATTAATTATAAATGTTTAATGATCTATGTGACTATGCGAGCAATATACCTTCCTAAACTCAAACTAAACCTCAATTTGAAAGTATTAAGTAATCATTAATGTACAAGTGTATATTATATTTTTACTCTTTATTAATAATATTAATTTAATAACCTATGTAGATAATCAACTGAATTCATGTTGAAAATGTAATATTCATCCAAGGTATATTAGTTGCCAAAAATAATTGTGTATTGAAGATTAATTAATTATAAATACACATTTTTCTTAATTTTTAGAGGTTATCCAACAATGTTCTTCGACGCTATTTAATGACTCACAGTTTGAAAAAGAAATAACTGAAAGACTTAGAACTGCAAACACCAGATTTAAAAGTACCCAAAATAGAACTCTTAATAAATAAGTTTTATTAATTATACATTATTTACATATTTTCAAAAATAAAATAAAGATTTTTTCATTTAAATTTTAATTGAGACAGTAAATTTTCTTCTATTAGTTTTTATTTAAACAAAAGTAATTTGATGATGGTATAGTGAACACTTGTATACATATAATTTTAAATGTAATTCAATATTTAAATTGTTTTATAAAAATTTAATTTAATGTATTTTTATGACTCACGGTTTTTGTTAAAGCTAATTTTAAATTTATAGAAATACCAACAATATATTATATTATGTGTTTATTAAATACAAAAACCCTTTAAAATGTGTATATATATTTATATTTCCTTTATCTGTTTTTTTTTGGGGTTTCAGACCAAATGCCAGAAATTAGGATCAATATCTTCTAGACATTTCAGAAGAATTGTAAAGTCGGCAAAGGAAAAATGTATTGCGTCTAAAACACCATTACTGCGAACCAGTTTAATAGCATCGGTAGTAAATATAAATTCCATTGATACAACTGAAACAATATTACCATCTATAAATGCTGCAGTTCCTTATTGTGATTATAACAGTAGTGTTGAAAATATCAATAATCATATTGAGAACGCAAGTCATCATCTTCCCGATATACCAAATTTAATAGTTTCTAATCTGTTATTGCCACATTTAGATGAAACTTTAATTGATAATAATAATAGTATTTGTAACAAACTACGTAATTGGATACTTCATTTTAAAATTTCTCATAATGCTGCTAACTCACTTTTAACTATATTGCGCAGTGAAGGCATGACAGTTCCTAAAGATGTTAGAACTTTAATGCACACTCCTAAAACTAAAGAAATTATTAATGTATTAAATGGTACTTATATACATTTAGGATTAAAAAATATGTTATTACCACTTTTAGAAATAAATAATTTTAATAAACATACAAACGATAATATAATAAATATAGGAATTGATGGTCTACCAATAGCTAAGAGTAGTAAAAGTCAACTATGGCCTATATTGGTTTCTATCTTAAATTTTAAAGGATTAACCAACAATGTACTTCCCATTGGTATATTTCATGGATTTAAAAAACCACATTCGATTGAAGAGTTTTTAAACCCATTTATTGCTGACACCTTAGAAGTATTAAGAAATGGTTTGATTGTAAATGGAACATTAATAAGTGTTAACATTTCTAATATAGTTTGTGATGCCCCTGCTAAGAGCTTTTTACTTAACGTTAAAAATTTTAATGCCTATTTTGGGTGTACTTCTTGCATTGAAGAAGGAGATTATATAGAAAACCGAGTTGCTTTAATTGGAACAAATGCTCCATTAAGAACAAACGAAACTTTTAGAAATCAATCGAATGAAGAATATCATAAAGGTGATTCCCCCTTACTCAAATTACCAATTAATATAACCAATGTTGTTTGCTTAGACTACATGCATTGTGTGTGTCTCGGGGTCACTAAACGTTTAATAGAATTTTGGATTAAAGGGAAAAGGGATATAAGATTGACAGATGAAAGTAGAGAAGGAATAAATAATGATTTAAAAATGTTAAGGCCATATGTGCCATCAGAGTTTTGTCGATTACCACGACCAATAGATGATATAGAGTACTGGAAGGCTACTGAATTGCGTAGTTTTGTTTTGTATTCAGGAGCAATTGTTTTAAAAGGCAAATTAAATCCTGAACTTTACAAACATTTTTTGTTATTGGTATTTGCAACTAGAATTTTAGTTTCCCCAGATACTTGTTATAAATATAATTCTAAAGCGTCAGAATTATTAGTACAATTTGTGAATAGCTATGGCTTTTTATATGGCCATCATTATATAAGTTATAATGTCCATAGTTTAATTCATTTACCCTTCTTTACATTACTGCATGGGCCACTTGATAACTTTAGTTCATTTAGGTACGAAAACTATTTACAATATATAAAAAAGTCTGTTAAATGCATAAAATACCCTTTGCAAGAAGTGTATAATCGAATAAATGAAAAACAACAATTAATCAATACAAATTTGCATTTAATTTCACTTTCTCCAATATTATACAAAGAAATTGACCATCAAAGCCTTCCATTTATAGCCATCTCAGATAAACTTTATCAAAAATGTATTTTCGAATCTACTAAGACCACCCTAGATGTTGCAAAAGAAAAAGACCATTATTTTTTGTGCCAAGATGGTTCATTAATTACAATACAGTATATAATAAAACCTAAGGACAAACCAATAAAATTAATGGTAAAAAAATTTCTAAATGTTTCAGAATTCTGTAATAAACCTTTCTCATCATTTGTAGTTGGAATGTTTGTAGTTAATACCAATGATTTATGTAATTTGTATTCAATTTGTGAGAATGATTTAAAATTTAAATGTTTTTTAATTAAATTATCAAATAGTAAGGCAATTGCATTATCATTATGTCATGAAATATTGTAAGCACAGTGGAACTTCAACTACTTATTATATGTTATACCAAAAAATGTTTAGTCCATAATTATCTATATTTCTTTCTTATATCTATATTTTATATTGATTTAATATCATAATAAATGCTTAGTTGAAGTCTAATTGGTTTTCTGTTTTTTGTTAATCTGCATTTTAAGTACCTACCTATCTATTTTATTTAATAGGACTTACGAATAACATTAGTAGGTAAGTAATCAAGAGTCGAGACACATTAAAGGTATATTTTAATAATGATAGCATACTGAAAAATTTAATTGATGTTCACAGATATAATATAGATAATTAATTAGTATGATTTATATCTATATCTGTTATGACTATTATAGCCATTTATAAATGCATGGTAGGTATGTAAAATATGAGATACATCCGATATATCTTATTGCTGTTAAATAATCATATAATATTTATGTTATATTTTAGTATTTAAAAACTTTCTTAGAACATAAATAAGCAGTTTTATTATAATGTTTTTCGTCTGTTTCGATAAAACACATATTTTATGTTTAATAAAACATAGTTTTAACATAAATTTCATGTTTGGTGAAACAGAATTTTAACATAATTTTAACATCAAATTGACGTTTACTATTTTGTTATATTTATGTAAATATTACATAATTATCAAGTAAATTTTCGCGGACATTTGCAGTTCGTATAATGTTAAATTTACGTAAGTTTTACAATAATTTTTAACGTTTTAAGTAAACTTAAAACATTTATAAAACATAAATATTACAAATTTTTGCACAGTGGGAAGAGAACTAATGAAGATATAACTCATACTCAAAAAACTTTTAAATGTAGGAAGCAATTGATCTGGTCCCCTGAAAAGGAAAGTTCTTCTTTTATGCAAATAAGTACTTCTTATCAAGATACTGAAGCTTCTCCTATTAATTTAAATAGTTATCAGCAGGTAAATTAAAAGTTTACTCTTTCAAAAAGTTTTACTATATTTTATACATACATATATATGTATATAAATTAAGATATCAAGATACAGCATATAAAAAAATTATATTTATATTTAAAAATCTTGATCACATTTTTCCAACATTATAAAACACTAAAATAGCATAGTCACATATATTTAATTATTTGTTTGTTTATAATGGTTAAATTTAATTGAATAGAATTTATCTGCAAATTTGAAAAATATTCAAGATAATATCATTTTACCAAAAGGGTGGTATATACATGATGATGAAGTTGTTTTAACACATCTTAAAGTAAAATATGAGAGGACTGAGGAATCTGTTATAATAGAAAAACAAATTGTAATTACTGAAGATCAAAAAATTATGTATTTTGTAAAAGATAACAAAATTACAGAACAATGTTTAGGAATAAAAAATGTAACAAATTCAATAAATGAGAAAATACAATGTTCAATTGATCTATTTGATTCTAAGTCTCTCTGTTCAGGAGGTCCGAGTATAATAGATTATCCAGGTATTAATGGTTAATGGTGTAGATAAAATTTTAAGTTAGAAAATTTAATTTTATGAATATAAATAATTATTTAAGGTATAACAGCTAAGCATGCCATCAAAGATAAAAATAACATCTGGAGGCACAAAAAATGTTCCCATATACTACATCAGTCAAATAAAAAAAGGTAAAATAAAATTATTAATACAAATCCCATATACTTATCTGTTTTTTAAATGTTTTGCTTAAGGTGTAATTGGTGTGAAAGACTATGTAGTATTCATAGAGTTTTTGTATATCGTCAAAAACAAAGGTTGAGAACTAATCTAAAAAAACAAATACGACCAACATTAACACCGATTCGTGCTAAAATATTTTACAATCTTAATAGGGCAAAATATCTAACACGAAAATCAAATTTAAGGTAAGGTTTTACTATGACTGAAGACTATAAATATATATTCTTATTTACCTACATTTTAATTACACATTTATAGATATTAGATAAAAATTGAACAATTAAATAACAAATTAAAAAATATACAAAATGAAATGAAAAAATCATCAGAAAATTCGATTAATGAGGTGCTTACAAACAGTACTATGGGTGAGTCACAACAGATATTGATACGTGAAATTTTAAGCACCAGCAAATATATGCCTAAAAATAAACGGTACTCAGAAAATTGTATGCTTTTATGTATATTGCTTCATATAAGGTATAATTTCATGTTAATCTATTATATTACATTGACACTTACGTGCATTAATATAAATTGGATCTAATTTTTTATTAATTAAGGTCATCATCAACCTACAATTTTTTAAGAGAGCAGGAGATATTACCACTTCCTTGCTCAAGAACCATACGTAAATATTTGACTATGGTAAAATGTGATTGTGGTTTTGATGAACATTTTTTCAAGTTATTTAAAAAAAAGATAGGTCTTTTAAAAGACAATGAGAAACATGGGGTGATTCTCTTTGACGAATTTTTCTTACGGGAAAGTATAAATGTGGATACAAGAAATCTTACGTACTCTGGCTTGGAAAATTTCGGCAAAGATGAATCCTCCTTAAATTCTGATCAGAAAGCTGATCATGGACTTGTCCTAATGTTCCAAAGCCTAGGCTCCAACATTACTCAACCAATTGGAGTCTTTGCTTCTAAGGGATCTGTCAAAGGTAATTATGGAAAAAAATCATTAGACATGTATAATAATAAAATTATTTCAGGTGTTGTACTCACTCAATTGATTATTAAAGCAATATCTCTATTGGAAACGTCAGGAGTCAAGGTTGATGGAATTGTTAGTGATGCAGGATCTACCAACAGAAAATTATGGCGTGAATTAGGTATTTGTGGTAAATTTGATAATTTAAAAAATTACATTGTACATCCAATGGATGAAAAACGTCGTATATATTTTTTTACTGATGCACCACACTTAATAAAAACTGTTAGAAACAGATTACATAATAATAAAACATTAAAGGTAATTTTTTATATTTATACAATAAAATTAAAATTATAATCTAACTTACAATAACTTACTCAAACTAGATATCCCCAGAAAAGGAATCTATTAATTGGGAACATTATATTACATTGCATAGTAATGATTTAAAAAATATATCGAAAAGAGTTTGCCCTAAAATTACCAACAGGCATTTATTTTTGGACAGTTTTTCTAAAATGAATGTGAAGCTAGCCACTCAGGTAAATTCAATGTTAAATAAGTATTGCTTTTTAAAACATAATAAGAAATATCGTTCTATGAAATGTAGGTGTTTAGCAATTCAGTTTCAGTTGGATTAAAATACTATAGGGAAATTGTTCAAGTAAAAAGTCTTGAAAATTCCCAGGAAACAGAGTATTTCACTAAATTATTTAATGATATCTTTGATGTTTTAAATAGAAAATTTCCTGCAGAAGGAATAAGAAAAAATTCTAAAGATTTTGAAGTAAAAATTTATTTTTATTAATCCTATTTTTTATTAAAAAAATTAAAACATATTTTAATATTAGATATTAGAAAATGCACTTATATATCTTGATAATTGAGAACATAATTTATTGAAAAAAAAGATTAACGAGTCAGAGTTTTTAACTAAACAGACTGTAGAAGGTCTCCGAGTTACAATTAAATCGACAATAGAGTTGTCTAACTATTTATTAGATATCGGGTTTCATTATGTTTTATCCAATAAGATGAACCAAGATAAACTAGAGGTAATAACCAAAGTAAATTTTAACAAGTGATAATTACCAAATTTTATTATAATAAGTATTTATACTAGCATGGTTAACTTAACAATTAACACTGAGCTATACTTTATTTTAATTACAAGAGTATAAGCTATTTTTAAGAGATGGTAATCGCGTTGAGTGAATAAAATAGCTATATTCTTATATAATGATAAAAATGTTTTGTTTTATTAATATTAGCAATTTTTTGGGATAATTCGTCAATCTACTGGACCAAACGATGCGCCAAAAACTCTCCGACATTTTTACAAGCATATAAAATTTTATCAGCTTACTCAATTTTAAAACCGCCCAAGTCGGGGAATTGTACTATATTAGAAACTAACCCTACCTCAAATCTAAAACTTACTCTAGACGACATTAAACAAGTTTTTGATGCTGATGAGTCGATTAGGTCCATCAAAATTAAAGAGTTGGCTTCTAGATTAGATAAAATTGCTGATATGGGTACATGGGAAGCTGATGAACTTTTGGATCACGATTACTGCCAATCTCCTATAAAAGATTGCATAACATATTATATATGTGGTTATGTAAGCAGACAAATATTAAAACATACAAAATGTACTAGCTGTAAACTAGCTATACAAACAGTTAAATATTACTGTTTAGGTACCTAGTTATTATCTAAATAAAATATTAATAAATGTATAACAATTTTATTTACATGTTCAGCTGGAAATTCGTCAATTGCACCTGAAACAATACTAACAAATTTGAAATCTCGAGGAAATTTAATTCATCCGAACCGGGGATTTTTCAAATTAATTTGTGATTTAGAGAAGTCGTTTGAAAAATATTGCAACACAGAGCATGTATTTCAAGATTGTGTGGATGACTTTTTATCTCAAAGTGACCACTTAATTTCATTCCCATGCTTGGAACACAGAACTGATATACTAACATATATTATAAGTTACTATATTATCATGAGAATGAGGCAACATACTGCTCTCCGCAATAGAGATCTAAAAAAGAAAAGCTCACATTTAAAAAAACATTCTAAATTATTAAAACATTGATTACTTATTTTAAATTAATACAAAATATGACACTAGGTATACTCACCTTATTCTTCTTTATGTTGAGTCTTTATTTGTACAATACCATCTACTATCCTCTCATCTTGATAATATTAGGTATATATAATTCTTACACTTTACATTATTTGAATTCACATTCAATTTACTAATTCAGAAATAAAAACATTAAAATAATTATAATCAATAATTCAAATAAATTAAAAAATTTAAATTGTATTTTGTCGGTTTTTCCATATCTATTTCTGCACATATTTAAAATTACCATAATTTCCAATTATTATTTATATGGTTTTCAGCAATAAAGTACTCATTACAAATTAGTAACCATATATAATAAATAATAATATAACAATATAAATTTAATTTTCAACAATATAACACATGGGTTTTTCAGGTCCTCCATACACATTAATAGCTTATGATAATCACCACCAGACTACAGCACAATCGGTTAATTTCCCCCACCAAAAAAAGTCCGTAACAAAACTGGGCCGCTGTTTTGATTTTCGTTTCCAGTCCATAGTATCTTAGTTCGTGGTTCAGACCACGGCCTTATGAACTAAGCTGATAACATTATCTTACCTATTATGCAGGACTGGTCATGGTATGGTTGGAGGGTGTGGGGGGTCGAAGTGTAATACACCAGGCGGAATGCGGGGGGATACTTTTGGAACTAATAATAATGTCATCTAGTTTCATAAGTATCCACTAAAACAGCGCTAGTAATGCAAAAAGGAAAATATCCCCCCAAATTTCGCCTGTTGTAAAACATTCATAGATATTCTCTAATATCTATGAAAACATTTCGTAACCACAATATTCATCTCGTATAATATGGGTATATATACATTTTATTATTTTACTGTAAAATTATTATATATGTATGTATTATAACCTGTCATTTGTGGTACAATCATTGTACAAATTTTAAAATTTTCAATTACCAATCTAAATAACTGGTGAAATTTTCAAGTATCTACGACTTATACTTTTTGAATTATAACAAATATTTAAATTCGTTTGACTCGTTTGAGGAAAAAATATCGTTAGCGTTACACGATTTCGTAAAAATTTAAAACTCAAACGCTAATAACATTGTAACGTCACAGTATTTTTTGTACCAATATTATTATAATTACAAACATACCTGTACCCATATTGCCACTAATGAGCGTACCTTATTTATACATTATTATGTTTATCGCGCGCTAATGCAGAAATGACCGCAGCGTTATGCAATTAATGTTCCCCGTCCCCCCCTTCACCATGCAGTGTTCGTCGCGACGTGCCGCGGTTGTCTGCCGCCCGTCGCCTCCAGCGCTTTCGTCGCGTCCGCCGGTACGGCCCGCAGGCAACTATACTGTACACCCCGAAATATTGTATCATTCCCACAACACGACGACACTGACCTGCCCCACTAACGACAAAAAGCTCCGCCGCCGGCAACCGGACACCACAGTCGCCGGGTCTCCGCTCAACAAAAATCACTTTTTTCACGGCCTTACACCTGTCTGGTTCACGACGATTCACCTGCCTGGTTGACACCATCCACCCGTCTGTTCGACAAATTCCGTGCACCACTTCATCAAAAGAAAATTGATACGCCACCGTCTGGATCATCACCAACTAAACCCCAGTGTCCAGCCACGATGATGGGCTGAGATCACCCACGAGGGCCCGGGCGGCGGCCGAAAATTGCTCCAGCCACCACAACCATGCAGCCACGTCAAAATTCAATGTCGTAATATGTTTTTATTTCCCCTGTCCCCCCTTTTACCAGCACGCTTTCCCGGTAACCCTGCGAGGGCACGCCATGATTGACATGGCGTGTGGCCTCCTGTGGGCCGGGAAAGTATACATCCTATTGTTATTATTTTATAACTGCCGTGTGCCATCCTATTATTATTATTTTATAACTGCCGTGTGCCATCCTATTATTATTATTTTGTAGCTACCATGCGCCACCTATCATATTGTTTAAAAAAAACTGTCATCTTATTATTTATAATGTTAAATATTACCCTAAAGAGGTCAATCTAATATATCCACGTGATTACCATAATACAAATCTTACTATTTTAATATTATTTTCCCCCTCAATAAATCCTCGGCATTCACTTGCCGTTGCGTGTTTAAAGCCTATGAGCTCCACCGACTTGGCCCTCGGGTCATCACGCGGTGCGGCTCGTAGGTCACCGCAAAAGTGTTCCCCTTTTGTCGTGGGTGGTTTACGGAGCCCTAAAAAGCTCCGGATTCTCACAACATGTTTCCTCTAATTACGCTTCAAGTTTTCTCTATATTTGAAGGAAAACTTGGTGTTTAATTTTTTAATCTTACATATAATAACAAACAATTTAATGAATTTTCAACTCAAAAATAATTTGCAAATATTCATGGTTTTGACGAATTTTTGTCAATATTTGAACTTCAAATGCTAATAAAAAAAATTGTGCCTATGTATTCTTATAATTTTTTAATCACTATAAGAATAACTTATAAGGAACTTTGTATTACATTTTCAAGTATTTTGATAGGGCCAAAAAAATTTTATCGACACTTCAAAAATATTTTTTTAGAAAAATTGAAAATTTCAGTTGTCTATAAATACTTCAAAAAAATTCAAAATATTTTAAAAATTAAATCACGTAAAGAAAACGCGAATCTTAATAACTGGTAAAATTTTCAAGTATCTACGACTTATACTTTTTGAATAATAACAAATATCAAAAATCGTTTGAGGCTAAACCGTTATTTAACGCGGTTTTGTAAAAATTTAAATTTCAAACACTCATAAAAATTTTTTGTCTGAATCCAGTAGTTTTTTTTACAGATATTTGAAGAAAAATTTATGGAGAACCTTGTACCAAATTTTCAAAACTTAGTTATAAAAGAAAAAAATTTTATGATTTTTCAACTTCAAAATTACTTGCAAATTTTCGCGTTTTCGACAGATTTCGTAAAAATTTGAACTATAAACTCTTATAAAAAAAAAATTGTGACTAACGATTTTTAATTTTTTTTAGCTACAATAAAAACAACTCATAAGGAACCTTGTATTAAATTTTCAAAACTTTTTGGTCATCCAAAAATTTTTTATCGACAAAAAAATTTCTCAAAAAAATCGAAAATTTCAGTGGTCTATAAATAACTCAAAAAAAGTCAAAATTTTTTGAAAATTTAACTATATACGGATACTACTGACATTAACATTTGGTGAAAATTTCAAGTATTTTCAGTGATTAGTTTTTGAATTACAACCATAAAAAAAAATCGATTTGGTCGAAAACTGGTTTTGCGTAAAAATTGCCGTTTTTCCGTCATTTTTTTTTTTTGTTTTTCTCGATTTTTTTGAAAACTGTTGGAAAATGTTAACTTTTTACCTCTATAATACACCAAGGATATTCACTTTTACATCGGAAACCACCCCCATAGTTTGAAATTGGAGCATTATTTCGACTAGTTATGCTGTACACAGACACACAAAAAAAAAAAACACACATCATTGTAAAATCAATACATTCATCACTTCGTTCAGAATCTAAAACGTTAAATTATTTCTTAACTCAATAGCTTATCCATATGATAACTTGAATTTAGATTTTACGAAAAATAATTTCATCTTATTATATGATATGTATACATCGTTTCAAGAATCGTACTATGAAACAAATATACGAAACCCCATATTAAGTCCCTCTACTTTTCTATCGGACGCTCCAATTGTAGTTATCGATACTTCAAAACAGAACGATTCGGCTACAGCATCATCAGTAGATGTTCAATTGGAAATTGAAGCATCGGAATCTCTTACAGGTGTAACTGCTTATTGTTTATTAATTCATGATCGCATTGTTGAATATGTACCTTTTACTAGAGAAGTAAGAAAACTAGTGTGAATAATATTAAAAAACTGATTTATTTAAAATACTTGATGTTAAATACTATTAATTAATTTAAAATAAATAAACAAAATGATAATAGAAAAAAAATGTTTTTATTTATTTCAGAAATTTAAACGAAAATGATTCGTTTAACTAATAACTAATCATGTTTTATTTTCAGTAAAAGTAATAGGGAGATTTTTTATACTGAAAGAAGGACATTCCGCTTTAAACATTTTTCGTGTCCCTATAAAAATGGAGCCAAACGCCTCATGGTTTCCCTGAAACAACGTGGTGCGTCTGACTCCATTTTACAGCGGGAATTTCTTATACTGCAAGGGGACAATACCCACTCAAACTTTTTTCATCTCCGCTGAAAAATGGAGCCAGACGCCCCATATTTATACTACTTCTGGAGTCTTCATTATTAGCTTTAGCATACCTCATACTTACTTGTGTCAAACCGCCTCGAATTCCTATAAAAAATTTATATATTATATATGTAAATTTTTATATATAATTATTAAAATTACCCTTTTCAATCATCAACAGCATATCATACTCTGTGAGTAACTCTAATTTGACTCTGGTATATTTTAACATACAATCAAAGGAGAATCCTGGTGCTGTATAGTAAAAAGATGGGTCCAAACAGTATGTGGTTAAATATAGGTCTCTGAAGTTCTCAAACACGTCAGCCAACAATAAAACATCAATTTTCAGATATAGATCACTGTATTCACCCAAAGTCTTGCATCCAAAGTGACTCCAAACAGTTTTTGCATGTTCATAATCTTCTTCTTGTATATTTGATTCTGTTAGTGTACTGTAGAAATCTGCTTTCTCTGGTAAATTGGTTTGCTCCAACTTGTTCCAACCATCCGTATACTCATAAGGGTAAACACCTTTACGAGTAACAAGTGGCAAGTCTGCGGTATTAAAATGTTTAGCTGTTTCTCTAAACTTTTCAAACCCTGGTGTTAATAAATTTTCCGAGAGTGTTGATAAACTTGAAGCCATAAATCTTAATGTGTCGATGAACCGTATTGAAAAGTTGTTGGAAACGTGTTTTGAAAATGAGATGAACTTTTCTTCACTGTTTGGTATTACAGAAATTTTTTTCCCATTGAGACCGAGTTCAGTTACAATAAAATGTGCATCATAATTCGATAAATTGTGAAAAAAACATGGTACAAAATTTGGTGTTTGAAGCTTGAGGTTGCAGGTATTACACAATGTTTGTCGAAATTTACCCGATAAGTGACAGTGATCAGCAACTTTATGGTTTCCCACAGAGAAACCGTTTTTACATAAATTACATGTCTTACATAAATTATGTGCTTGTTGTTGTTCTGTAGTAAAGGTTATTGGTATGTTGGTTTGTAGTAATTTTTCAATGTTTTCAGCTATTTCAACGATACTCTTCACAAAATGTTCACCCACATTCTGATTATCTTCATCGCCACGAAAAATTAAAGGTGAAGTTGGAATATTAAATTGTTCAAGCAGTTCTGCGGGAACGTCGTTATTTGCTTTAACCATAAAACTATAACTCATGGCCTCGTGTTTTTGAATAGCTTTTGTATTGTTCCCACATTTTTCATCGGATTTTCTTAGTAGTGCTTCAAAATCAGCATATATAACTATCGGATGTCGCTGAGTTTTTTTCCATGCGTCGAATTCTAACATCGATCCGGGAGCAGGCATTCGAGGTAAAATTGGTTTGTGTGTTCCGCATATTAACTTGTGTTCTTCAAATCGTATGTGTTCATTTAATTCATATTTATTAATATTTAGAGGTTCGAACGATGTAAAGCACCGTTTACAAAATACAGCACTTGCTTTATGTCGGGTTTTCTGTGATCGTACAAGTCGGGAAAAATTAGAGATGTAGGTAAAATGAGAATTTTCATCATCGGTTATTAGTAACAAGTCGAAATGATCTGTTTTTTCTTCATCTACCACCTTCAATGGAAACACTTCATATTTTGGAAATTTTTGCGGTGGTTGGAAATGTTTTTCGAGTCCGTAAACATTGACAGTTACGTTAGGATTATTTTTTTCGAAAATGTTAACCTGATGTAGTTTTGTCGGGAACGTGAGACCGGAAAAATTATATTTTTCTTCGTGTGTTGTATAATTTTCTATACGTTGTTTATTTGAACCTGTAATGTGTTTTGCTAATATAGCCCACTTGAAACACTGTTGGTCTGAGTTTTGCGGGTTGATTACAGCTTTTTTCTTTTCGATGAAGTCCGGTAACGGAATATAAGATGAAGCGCTCATATTCGTATATTGATAAACACCTAATAATAATCCGTCAATACACTGTAGCGTATAACCACTTCCCTTGCTAGAATATTCGTCTTGCTCAGCCATTAATTTTATAATACCTTCTTTAACAATTTCCCGTACACCAGTTTCCGAAAAAATTGGTCTAGCTTAGGTCTTAAATGAACGGTTCTCTGTTGAATTATCAACATTCGGAATATTGTATGTAGCTTCCAGCTTTAAATTAAACTTGATTGGATGTTTAGACGCTTGTGATTTAAGTAACTCGACTAATTCTGATTTAATCGAATTAAAAAATTCAACATAGTTTTGAATGTTTTCGATATTTTTTGCGTAATACCATACGACTTTTCTATTTGCAGAAGACGAAATTTCGATAAAGCCGGAAAACTGTACAAGAAGTAAACGTGCTTTTTTAGCTTTGATAGCAGACGTAGTGTTTGCGGAAGAAGCACGTTTCCCGTTATCGGTTGTAGTGTAAGAATCTTAAAAAAATAAAAACCCTAATTAATATCTAAAAATGTGTTGTCGAAAATGTCGCGAGTGATAAAATATATTTAACTTACCTGTATTAGCGTCTAGCATTTCATATGCATCCATTGCAATCATACAAATATCGTCATCAGATAACATGTTTGAACCACCAGCTGGTATATCTGGAATAGTTATTTGCTGTGCTATCTGTATATCTTCACGTGCGGCGGGTTGGCGATGTGCAGGCACGTTAATGATACCTTGAAAAAATTATTATAAATTAATATCATGAATGATGAAAAATAATATTATATAAATACATACCATGAAGATTTTTTTGGTGTCTATTAAGATCTGATTTGTATTTAAATGTCGTAGGGCAAATAGTGCATGGGAATCGAATTCCGAGATGAGTTTTTATATGAGTCGAGAAATTACGCTTCGCGTTAAAAACCGATGGACACTTATCGCATTTAAACATGTTTAAATAAAATGTTTAAACACTTGGAAAAATTAACACTGAGAAAAATTGTTAACACTGTTGTGTAACGACTGTGAAAACGCGGTGATAATACGTACGAAATGGTTGTCTAGAACAGACTGAACGTACATCGACGGGTAACGGAGCAAGTGTCTTAGCATTTGCGGTGATGAAGACAAATTAAGCCAGGGTTAGGTAAAATATTATTTGGGAATTAGGTATATCACTATAGATTTTTAACTATTTTGGGTATCATTGTATTGAACAGAGCATCGATAAAATTCCTGAAACTGACCTGCACGTGTCGAGAATTGACCGGTTGGGACAGGGCATTTTCGATAACAATAGAATACTTATACATGTAGTGTTTTTCGATCAACTAGTCTCGTAATACCCAACGACGTATTGTTTAATTTGTAACACATTTTATATATGATTTATATTACTCAGCTAAATATAAAAAAACTATAAAGGTACTTACGTGTCATGAGATCCATATTTAAAAGAAAAAAAATGTAAAGAAAATGTATGTAGAAATGTGATGTTGCTTGTTGATCGATAAAAATACAACTAATTTCGAAAACTCTGGTTTTCGAAATCTTAGGATACATTGGACCTAAAAACTAAATTTAGGGTTTATTTTCCCATACATTGATCTGTCTATAGATTTAAAGGAAAGATATTTTAGAAAGAAGGGATTTATTTTAGTGAGCTGTGTATTCAGACACGAACGTTTTAATTTAAATGTGGGAGAATAGAAGCGTGACAATACGCGGTGACGATCTATGGTGGTCATCGAGGGATGAGGTATTGCAGGTAGATGAAATATACATTTTGTTTTGATTATACAAATATATTTAGTATAACTACAATATTCTAAATACATCTTATAGAATTATTTCTAAACTCAAATCTATGAATAATACTATTGTTTGTAATGCGAACAAGACTCTACATGCTTGTTATACTATAATTTTTCAAATGGTAATATGCCGGTAATATGTGATAACAACAGGGATAGATAGCGTTATCTATTGAATATGTGTGTACGGCACGGCCTTAGACTATTAGGTCTGGTGACTCTTGAACTAATAATGTGCCTTTAGTGTCCAGGACCCCGTCGAGTGGCGCGCTCTATTTGTGAAACTTGATGGTTTATTTAGGAGATAAAATTAAAATTGTCGATGCCAAAACGGCTCCAAATTGTATTACCTAATGATAGAGACATTGAGTGTTAAATAGAAAAAAAGGACAACTATAACCATATAAAATTAGTTAAATAGTTAAAAAAAAAGGTGGGTCAAGGGGGGAGAAAATTCTGAGATATATCTGTCTCTGCAATAAGTGCAATATATACTATTGAGGCTTGAGTAGTGAGTACATTAATCAAGTTTCTAGACAATTAATCGAGCCATCCATTATTTTATACCTTCATACATAATTATTTTTTTTACTGTGATCATAAACTTATAAGTTGTAACAATGCCAAAACGATGTTCATTTTGCGATTGTTCTACTTTGAATGTACCTACATTTCGTGTCACTAAAAATCGCATTGAAAGTTGGACATCAAAAACAAACAAAAAATTATTTATTGGTGACAGAGTATGCCAATCCCATTTTCCCCAAGAGGTTTTAAAAACTCATGTTATTAGTAACTTACAAGATAGTAGTTTAAGTTCTAGAGTAAATATTTATGACAATGATTAAAAAAAATCATGTCATAAATTAAAAGATATTTCTTCTTGCAGACAATTTTAAAGGAAGGAGCTACTCCTCTACTAGTCTAGAGACCTACTAGTATCGATGATAGTATTGATGAAATTATGGCCTTGCCTCTTATACAAAATTCACCTGATTATCTAGAATTAAAATCTGATAGTTTTGAACTGGTAAATATTAATAAAACTGTTGCAAAAATATTCTAAATACACATAACTACATAAGGATACTTTTTAAAAATAGTACTTAACTTGTATAAGTATATTATATTATTTAAGAAGGTACCTATATTAAAGAAAAAACAAATTTTGATTATACTATTAAGTAGGTACCTACATAAATAATTTAATCAGAAATAAATTATAGAAAAACAGTATTGTAAAATAATAATAAATATATTATTTAAGATAAAAAAAAAACAATTAAAATTGCCTGTAAAATTTTATTTTTGATTGCTTTATTTAGTATTTTATAACAACATTGAATTATTAACATTTAACACAAACTTAAATATAATAATAAACATGGTATTAATTTTTTTTTTTAATAATTGACATTATTTTAGAAACAGTACACTAACAAAAGAGTAGCTACAAGAATAGTTGTGCATCAAGCAAAAAAAAATTGCCAAGAACTATTTTCACCAGTTGAAAATATTGATGATATAAATACAATTTATAAACAAATTTATTTTGATTCTAAATCTATTAATTTTCCTCCAAATTGGCAAAGAATAACTCCTGCAAACAAAAAAAGTGTAATGTTTTGTAAAATTTTATTAAAAGACGATTTAACACCATACTTTGAAAAGGCAGTTATTATTGATGAGCAGGCCACAGTTAAACTGTTTTTATTCAATAGTATCCAAGTTAACATTGAGAAACTTGAATTCACATCAAACATAATTTTAGATCTTCATGAAGTAGAAGATATTATTTTAAAATTTTCCAAAGCTACTATTTGTACTGGCACTTTTATTCCTTCAGAATTGTTGAAGTATAAACCTAATACAGCTGGGCATTTTGATAATGATGAAAAGTTTCATCATTCAAAATGCTTACTAATTAGTTTACCATCAAGTTTCCATGATAATTCTTTGAATACTCCTACACAAACAACAAAATGTAAGTTCTGTTTTTCTATATCAGATTCTATTAAGAAAAGAAAAAAAAGGGAAACAAATACAAGAAAATGTAAACAAATATGTATTAAGACAACACCTAATAAACATAGTAAATTAAAACTTTTAAGGAAAAATATAAAGAATATTAGACAAATAAAACAAAGAACAAAAACCCAGCTTCAAAAATTAAAATTACAAGTACAAAATTACCAAAAAGAATTTGAAAATTTAGATGGTTCTGTTTTAATAAAAAATGTTGAGTCCAAAATTCCACAAAACCAAATTTTAATAATTAAAGAAATGTTTGCATCATCTAATAGAAAAAATCCAAAAGGAAATCGCTACACCGAAGATTGGATCATGCTGTGTATGTTATTGCATATACGATCACCAGCAGGTTATGCATTTTTAAAAAATAATCAATTGTTACCATTACCTTGTGTCAGGACAATAAGAAAATATTTAGCACAAATTCCCACAACGTGTGGATTTGATAAATGTTTTTTTGAATTGTTTAAGAAACATTTGTCTGCTAAAAATAATTTTCAAAAACATGGACTTCTCATCTTTGATGAAATATCATTGAGGGAAAGCATTTCTGTCAATTCTAAGACATTGAGTTATACAGGTTTAATCGATTTTGGCAAAGACAGTGAAGAATTGGATAATCTTCCAACAGCAGTAGATATCAATTCAAAAGCTACTCATGGATTAGTCTTCATGTTCCAACCTCTTGCTGATTCGTATACACAACCAATTGGAGTATTTGCATCGAGAGGACCTGTAAATGGATTAACACTTGTAAAATTAATAATTAAAGCCGTATTATTGTTAGAAAAGTCAGGTGCTTACGTCCATGGTTTTGTATCGGATGGAGCTCAAACAAACAGACGTGTATGGACAGAACTTGGTGTTAGTGGAAAATTAAACTCTTCTACTTTTTATACAGAACACTTTGTAGATGAAAACAGAAAGTTCTTTGCTTTTTCAGACACTCCACATTTAATCAAATGTGTGAGAAATAGATTATACAACAACAAAAAACTAAAAGTACCTATGCCAAAATAATTTATATTTTAGTAGTGTTAAATAATTCATTTTGTGTAATAAATATAAAAATTTCAGATTAATCCAAATGAAAATTATGTTAAGTGGGAGCATTTTGTGACTTTACATGAACAAGACAAAAAAAATTGTAGCAGTCAATTAAGGGTTTGTCCGAAGATTACAGCTAATCATATCAGTTTAAATAATTCTTGTTTAAAAATAAGAGTTCGCTTAGCTACACAAGTTAGAAAATTACCTTCACAATTTTTCTTTAAAGTTATCATCCAATATTTATAATAAAATTATATTTTAGATTCTTAGCAAATCAGTAGCTGATGGTTTATCATTTTATAGGAAACATAAAATTCCAGAAATGCAAAATTGTGATGCAACAATCAATTTTTGTCTTGTTTTTAATGATATGTTTGATGCCCTCAATGCTAAAGTTCCTTGTCAGGGAGTCATCAAGTAACTAAGAGATCAAGTTGCATAAAATGTAAATCAGCATTTACTGTGGTATCAAATTTTAAACCAGAAGCTGATCTTACAAATATTAAAAGCAGAGGATGGTTAAAACACCCAAACCCATATTTGTACAACTTAATAAGTGCTATTGAAGATGAATTTATGAAACATGTGAATAGCAATACAGTTATTGATGACATTATTGAAGGTTTGATTGCTCAGTATGGTTCTTTCACATTTCCATGTATTGAACATAAAGACTATATAATATCGTTTACAATAAAATATTATATAAATATGCGTTTAAGACAATATACAAGACAATCCAATCAAGAAAAAGTGAAAGAAAATGCTAAAAAAAAAATTATCCAAATTTTGTACTTCTTAGAACTTTTAAACTATATATAATAATAAATTAAAATATGCTATGAATTTTAAAAGAAATAGAACTCTTTTAATAATGTTGTGTTTATTTAATTTAATTATTTTCTTCTCTGAGTTACCTAGGTACTGGCTTCGTTGAAAAACTTATTTCCTCAATTAATTGTTGTTATATATTACTTATTCTTTGAAACGATCTAGTTCTTGTTATTTTCTCTTCACGTATTAATACTTACAAAATACTTTAGTCTTTATACATTATACGGTGTATAAAGTATTTGGTATATAATGTAATAAAATGAGAATGACATTTATTATGATAGACGATAGTAATATTATAAAATATAAAATATAAATTTAAAATTATAATATAGGTAATATGGTTCCACTTCCACATTATTTTTTTTTTATCAATCACAAACTTTAACAAGTAGAGCGCGCCACCTGACCGGGTCCCGGACATTAACGGCACATTTATTATCGTGTTATAAGACGAGAGTTGCATAGGGCTGGTGTACGGTAAAATAGTTCTGCGCATATGCATGATAACTGTTGAATATACATTAATATGTGTGCACTGTAATATAGTACGTGTACGGTAATATAGTACGGTAACCTGGCGTATGTACAATAATATGATAACCACAGTGGCTGGCGATGGATGGGGGGGGCGGCGGGGTTACACGGATACGGATCCGGTGGCGGTGGTGGAGACGGAGGCGGTGGCGGGGACGGTGGAGGGGGACGGGTGTGGTGGTGCTCAGCGGCTCAGCTACGGTGGCGGCGGCGGCGGCGGCGTCTCATCTACGACGGCGGCTCGGCAAGGCTCAGCGGCTCAGAAGCTCAGGTTCCAGAAGCCCCATTTTACACCTACTAAAATGCATTATGCAAGAGACACATAAAATTGCGCGAGATAACTTGATAAAGAAAAAAGAAACGAATAAAACATATTACGATAAAACCGCGAATACAATTAACTTGCATGTAGGAGACAAAGTATTAATTAAAGAACAAAATAAAAAGAATACTTTGAGCATGAATTGGTAAGGGCCATTTGAAATATTAATGGTACACGATAACGAAAATATTACAATACAAAAAGGGCGACGCGAGTACCGCATACATAAAAATAACGTTAAACACTACTATGACGGTAACGAATCTAACGAATAAAATTGGCCGCGGGAAATAAACATTCAAAAAAATAAAAATAAAATAATAATATATATATACATAATAATAAATAAAAGTTATAACAATAAAACGTAGAATAAGAATACTAACAATATAATTACAACCAATTTTCTTTATTATCTTTTTAGAGACAAAAAACGAAACTTCATTAAGTCTCTTAAAATGTCGTTACTAACGCAAAATCACAACACGACGGGTTTAAATCCAGAGGAGGTGCCATACTGCCACGTTGCCTCATTCAACACATAGACACGGCAAATAAAAACTTGCTTAACCCATTCAGTAAATTATTTTATACATGACATGACAAAAAGGGTATTAGGGCCAATAAGCAAACCAATGTGCATACATTTATGGGAATACATTGGCATATCACCAGAACCCGAGGACATACTCGTATTAACTTATGAACGTCATCGTAATAATTAATTATTATTAAAAAAAAAAAAAAAAAAAAAAAAAAAAATATATATATAATAAATAAATAATAATAATAATAAGTAATAAATTTATATAGTTATAGTCAAGTATCTTTATATACATTTATAGATAGCATATATTATAGTATTATACTATATTTTTTTTATATACAGTAGGAAACCTAGGTACTCAATTATAGACTTTGAATTTACGAACTTGGGGAAGAATAAACTCATTTTAATATCGGGTGCCATCTCCGGAAGCCGTTTCGGAGAAGAGGTAACAAAGATAGAAGGGAGGTCATTAGTACTCCAGGAAGGACGTACCGTTTCTTCCAAAGAGTGGAAAGCAATGGTATTGCACATTACAAAAATTTTTAAAAATAAACCGAAACTCATGTACCCATTATTAGCGCAAATATATGACTCCCCAGATAGCAAAACCGTAACATTGATATTTTGGAAATATTGTACCTAAGTTAACACTAGAATATTTTATAATTTATTTTATAATTATATTTTAAGAATGTTTTAATCATTATATTTCATTTATAATATTGTAAGTCATGTTAAGATAAATTATAACTATAATATTTTAACTTAAATTTAGTGGGGCTATTCTGAAAATATTTTAATAGGAATTTAAAATAATATTTCATTAAAAAATTATAATAATATTCCAGTATCATCAATTTTAGAACATTTTAATTTTAACTTAATTAGAGTATTCTCAAAATATATAAATTGGAATTTAAAATAATATTGCAATTTACCGATTTCAAAAATATTTCACCAGAATTAATAATTAATTTAATTTAATATATATATATAATTATAATATATATATTATATACTATATATAATTATGTAATATTTTTATTTAGGTATATATTGATTTTACAAAGATCAAAGATCTGTGTTGATTTTGCATTGTCTGTGTGTGTATACAATATATATCAATATAATATGTATGATTGTCGATTAATATAATCAAATAAAATAATTTGATTTTCAACAATTGATTGTTTCTATATTATATATTATATATATTATATATAACTATATATTAGTATATTGATTATTGGTAGTTTTGAAAGGTCAAAATTATAAATTCCCTGCATACAAGTACTGCAGTACTTTTCAAAAGCGTTAGGAAAAACATGCAGAATTGTTATGCAAAACGTTGTTTTTTGTGTAACCGTATAGATATTATACTATACTTGAATTTCTCACCGAATTATGCTTATATTAGCATATTTTTCTGTATATTAAAATGAATATAATATGATAAAAAGTTCAAAATTGATTCATTATACCTATTGACATTATCAATTTTTAATTTTAATTTTTTTGTTTCTTTAAATTTCGCTAAAAAATCATTTGCTTGGTCAAATATTTTGAAAACAGAACACAAGGTTTCTCTAATTAATGTATGTATGTATATCATTAAAATATATCGAAAATATATTATCATAATATATTTGTATAATATACACTGCATTTTCCCCCGCGTATTCCGTCGAAGTCAAAATTCATTGTTTTACATTGAAGTAGCTACTACTGCAAGTAGCTAATAGCTATACACGACGGATGTAATGTGTCACATTTCAATCCGCGGTGGAAAACTCCGGCCAGCTTGCGTTTTAGCTGAAAACGCGTCGGATACGCCTTGTACAGCCGGTGTGTCGGAAAACGCCACGGAATACGCGCACATTATTAAACCACACCACATTATAAATTTATAAAGCTACTATAATAGTAAATAGATATTATTTTGCTATAATTAATTATCTTGAGATAATGATATTGTAATATAATTGTCTACATAATTCAGACGTCATCCCATCCACCTCGCGTCCGGCCCAGGCACTTTCATTATTTATATAACTTTATAAGTTACTCATTATGGGGGGAATGCCACACTCTCGCACGGACAAACTCGTCTACTCAGTTTTCTTATCGCGACGGAACGACCAGCGAAAACAACAATATTTATAAATATCTATTAATTGTTAAATAGATGAAATTATATGGGATGTGATAAAACTATAGAATAGATATGAAGAATTTATTATATTTTATACGACTTTCAAAGTTTCAACAACGAATGATTGTATATGTTAACAAATAACAATACTTATAGGGCGAGTGTTTTATCTCATACCTACTATAATATTATATATTATATACATTTTATTTTTACCATACTCCAATATTTTATTACTAGTTAAAGGAAATATTATCTATATTGGCTATAAATAGGTACAATAATTTATAATATTTACGTCGCCGTCGGTGACGCGCCGACGCTATTGGCTGTCGCTGTTGCAATTCGTAGATAACATAGAGTAATATTACTCTATGGTAGACAATAATCCCATTCCCGTCGCCGTTACAACACTCGAAATTCATGAGCGGTATATTTGTCTGTGGACATAACCACAAAATTATATAAGCATTTGTATTTGGCATTTTGGCCTACGATGAGCCTGCCATGATATTATTCTTGTTAATTTGTTCATAGTGTTCGTGCATAAGTTAATTAAGTTATCAGACATTCGTTTTTCAGCATTCAGTGTGAGTCTTTTACTGTTCTCAGTGTTTTCACGTTTCTGTTATACGTTATTACAGATTACAGTATTTACTGTTTATCCTAGTTGACAGTTAGGCGTTTTGGCGGCGAATTTGTAAGTATCTAACATAATATACCTACATATTTTAAATTTTAAGTTTAGTACCTAGTACCCAATACCTACTTATTATTTTATTGATAGATATTTCTTACGGCCTACATGTTTTAAAAAATAATACCTATTGTACTATTAAGTATAGGTATTATAATAATACATATACCTAGGTACCAAATAGTTAATCATTTTTTATTTTTATATTTCTAATTAGTCAGTAGATTAATTATTTATTTGAAAGTTGAAATCAGTTAAGTAACTAACTCAACAAGAACACAAGATATTCAATTCAATTTAATAATTTAATTTAGGTAGATACCAAAATATATTTACTAGGTATGAGGTATCTAACTACATAGTTATTAATATTTGAACATGCTAATGCCAAGTCTACTCTTTATAATATTAAGTGCAACAAAACTCTCTCCCTAATTTATATGTTATTGGTACAAAAATAATTAGATATTATCATATTATATTATAGGTAGGTAAGAATATAATGGAAATTGGAAGTAGTAAAAATTAAAATATAGCTAGGTAGTAATTTATATAGGTGCAATTAATATTTTTATAATACTTGAGTTATGTATTTCTTTATTATTTTAGGTACCTGCAATATATTATTATATTAGGCAGGCACTCAGAGTTTATTAATGACACCAACTTCATTTTATAATTTATTATTTATACTCCAAGGTCTTAGATTCTTGGTACATTTGTTTTGTTTTATTGATTAAAATTAATTGCTACCTGAATAAATAATTTTTTGAACAAAGTTATGACTTTTTTTTACTTATTTTAATAAACAAATGGCATGCTGAATAGGTATACCTATATTTATTTTGAGCTAATAATATATATAACAGTCCCAGATCTCAGTTTGTTATTTTCTGTTTTATTCAAAAACAAATTTAAATCTATAACTAGATACATAAATAAATAGGTATTATTATTATTATTTTTTTTTAGTTCTTTTAAATTTTCAAAAATTTAAATACTACCTATAAAATGTCAAGCGAACGTTCCAAGAGAAGAAAAATTAAGAATGAACTTGACCTTATCAGTAATATATATTCAAATAATGAACCAGTAATAAGTAGTAGTATTGTTGACGTTAACTGTGAAAAAGAAATTACTAAACTTATTGATTGCCATTCACCAATAACAACAAACTTAAACCCTGATCCTCAAATAGTTAGTTCATTTTATGATAAAACCGTAATGTGTATTCAAGAAAAGCTACCCAACTTACAAGAGGATATTATAGGGGAACAGCATATACCATTATTATCCAATGTAGAAAACTTAATAGAAAATAAGTTAAATAATAATTTTGAGAAAGATCTTGCGACATGGGCAGTAGATTTTAATGTTCCACAATCAACTGTTAACAGTTTATTACAGTTAATGAAAAGGTATGATAATATAGATACAAAAACATTGCCAAGAGATTGCCGTACACTTTTAGTTACACCACGATTTAGTGGAACAAAACTTCGACGTGTTGATCCAGGAGAGTATTATCATTTTGGATTGTCTGCTGGTATACAAAGATTTGCATCAGCTGAACTCAGTGAAATACACATTTTTATAAGTGTAGATGGTTTGCCCTTAACGAAAAACACTAACAGTCAATTTTGGCCTATATTGGCTTACATTGTTGGTACTGGTAAAACTGTTTTCCCAGTAGGCATATATCATGGTTTTACTAAACCCAAAGATAGTGATGTGTTTTTATCAGATTTTATTACTGAAGCTAAAGATTTATTAACTAATGGAATTACAATCAATAGAGTCAATAGAAAAGTATTTATTAAAGGTTTTGTGGTGTGATGCCCCTGCAAAATCATTTATACTCAAAACTAAAGGACATTCAGGATTTTCATCATGCAATCGATGTATTATAGAAGGGGAATATTTTCAAAACAGGGTATGTTTTCCATATTCCAGAAATAAATGTCTTAACAGAACTCATGAATCATATGCAAGACTGATGTATGAAGACTATCATATTGGGGATAGTATTACACGACTCATTGAATTACCTGGATTTAACTTAGTTAACTCATTTAGTCTTGATTATATGCATTTAGTTTTAATTGGAGTTACTCGTAAACTTGTACTGTTGTGGTTGCACAAGGGACCATTACATGTACGCCTACCTAGTCGATCTGTAAATAAATTAACCGCTTCATTACTAGCTCTAAAAAAATACATTCCTTCAGATTTTTCAAGAAAACCCAGGAAAATTCAGGACATAGGTAAGTGGAAAGCAACTGAGTTGAGATTATTTTTATTGTATATTGGACCTGTTGTCCTTGAAGGTATTATTAATAAGGATTGTTACAATCATTTCATGATTCTACATGTTGCCATGATCATACTTTTGAGTCCGAACTGCCAAAGTTATCTAGAATATGCTGAACAACTGCTAGATTACTTTGTAGAGAGATTTGAAAATATTTATGGCCGTCAACATGTATCTCATAACATTCACGGGCTTCTGCACTTATGTGATGATTATCAACATTTTGGCCCACTTGATAACTGCAGCGCCTTTGTTTTTGAAAACTACATGAAATACTTAAAATCTAAAGTCCGAAAAAATGAGAAACCACTAGAACAGCTAATAAACAGATATTCTGAGATATATATTCAACATCCAAATAATATACTAAGTGATACAAATACAAGTACAATATTATCAAAACCTCATAAAAATGGACCATTAATTGGCAATAACAATAGAATTCAGTACAAAAAGTTGACTATAAATAAAATTAAAATAAACATGAATACATCTCAAGATAATTATATATTAACTGAAAGTGGAGAAGTTGTCAATTGTTTAAATGTTGTTAAAAATGAAGATGGTAGTATATCACTTATTGGAAAATGTTTTAAAATAAAACAACAATTTTATAATAATCCTGTTGATTCATCATTATTTGATATATTTCATGTAGATCAACTTGCTGAAGAATTATGCGAATGGAATATAAATAATGTAAAAAAAAAAGTTATGATAGTTACACATAATTCTAAATCAATTGCATTGCCATTAATAAATTCTTGAATTTAATTGTTTTAATAATTGTAAATAATGTAAATAAGATAAAACTTAATATTTAAATAATTTTATTAGGCAACTAAATAATATTATTATTAAAAAAAAAACATATTTATATATACACATAAAAATAAAATAAAAATATATACAAAGGTTTACATGTGGATACATTAGGAAAAGGTTTATGGTTCAACCGGCAGCCGCACAAGTTTGATGACTGGACGTTGGTAGATACCGTCTTGAGTGCGTACTGATACCACGCGAACTGTACCGTCAGATCCTGGATGTAGGTCGGTGATGCGACCAAGACGCCACTCCGTGGGCAGTCTAGACGGGGCTTCGACGATGACCATGTCACCGATGGAAAGATTCGTGGTTGGTTTGAACCATTTATGGCGTTGTTGTAATGTGGATAAGTACTTTTGAGACCATCTTTTCCAATAAGATTGGTGACATTGACGAATAAGCTGCCAACGAGTAATTCTGTTGATCTGGACGTTGATCAGATCAGATTCAGGAATAGCTTGAATGGGCTGCCCGATTAAGAAATGTCCAGGAGTCAACGCACATAAGTCGTGTGGATCGAGAGACAGAGGCGTAATCGGACGAGAATTAAGGATTCCCTCGATGCGAATAGTTAAAGTGTAAAATTTTTCGTATGTCAGTGTTTGATTTCCGATTACGTGTTTGAGATAGAATTTAACACTCTTTATCCCAGCTTCCCAGATCCCGCCAAAGTTTGGTGCCGCGAGTGGATTGAAATGCCAAGTGCAAGATAAATGAGTCGAAATTTTCTGTTGTTCCTTGGCATTACGGAAAAGAGCACTAAGTTGGCGTGCGGTGCCAACGTAATTAGAACCACGATCTGAATAGACATATGACGGTATTCCTCGCCGCGCAACAAAGCGATCTAATGCCGAGAAAAATGCGTCAGTGGTTAAGTCATACACGATTTCCAAGTGCACTGCCTTCACGGACATGCAGATAAATAATGCCAAATACACCTTAGTCGTACGAGAATTGCGACGGCGGTGTTCTTTAACGATAAATGAACCTCCATAATCCATCCCAACATGAGAAAAAGGTCTATCCGATTGCACACGGAAGGCTGGTAAATCGGCCATAAGCGGTTGAGGGCGGACAGACTTGATATGCGTACAAGTCACACATGCAAAAATAACACGTCGGACTGCAGACCAACCAGACAAAATCCAAAATTTTTGATTCAACATAGATAAGATCAACTTTGGTCCGCCATGGGGAAACGATTGGTGGTTATGTCGGATTAACAAGTCGGTAAGATGTGAAGTTCGCGGGAATAGTATCGGATGTTTAGCGTCACAAGACACCGATGCGAAACGAAGTCGACCTCCAACACAAACAACGTTGTTTTTATCAATGTAGGGCGCCAATTGCGCTAAAGAGGGTGGTGTAACATTGGATTGGGACTTTAAGGCCTTGATCAAATCTACAAAGTGATATACTTGAGTGCATTTCACAACGACCGATAACGACTTTTCTTGCTCAGCGAACGTTACTAGACCGTCGCAGACCGAGTTCTGTCGTAAACGGTTGTAGTAACGAAAGATAAACGATAACACGCGTTTCATCTTGTTGAGCGACGAAAAACGCTGTATCAGTTCCAGAGATGGAGGCGACGTGGTAACGGACAAAACCGTGACCACCCTAGGTTTGGTTTCCGGTAACTGATCTGGATTCAACGGCACGAAGTTTGACCTCGGCCATCTATCCTCTGATAATTGTAAGAATTTGGGTCCCTCCCAGTAAACGGTGAACGAGACCATAGCCTTGGGCTTAAGGCCACGTGAAGCTGGATCAGCCGGGTTGTCGGTGGTTGACACGTGACTCCAGTCACAGTTCGGCAACAGTTTATGAATTTTCGTTATCCGGTTGGTAATGAAGATTTTAAAATATTTCTGATCTGAAGTCAGCCAAGATAAAACGATCGAAGAATCAGACCAAGCTCGGATTCGCAATATAGATAGGTTTGATGATTGAACTTGATATGTTTGCTGAAGCGTTCGTGCTAATAACAAAGCGCCACACAGTTCCAAGCGCGGTATTGACAGTGATTCGTCAACAACAGAAGTTTTCAACGGAGCGACTTTTGTTTTGCATGTAACAAAACGAATGGAAACAGCTCCAGTACTGTCTACAATGCGCAACTACACGGTGGCGGCGAACCCTTTAATTGACGCGTCTGCAAAGCCCAACAATTGAATGTCTTGGTAACAGATGACATCAATATGATGTGGTATATTTAAAGAAAATATTGACGGAAGTTCCACGCAAAACTGTTGCCACACGGATAGTAGTTCAGCGGGCAGTGGATCATCCCAATTGAGTTTGTTGCACCACAACTGTTGCATAAACTCTTTTTCCCACAACAACATAGGACCTAAAGCACCGATCGGATCGAACAGACGAGCAATAATTGAAAGCACTTGACGCTTGGTGGATGAGGATTGTTGAGTGTTCGTGTGATAGGCAAAATTGTCGGACTCTGTGTCCCAGTGTAAACCGAGAACTTTAACCGAATGATCATCCTTTGGATCGAACGACACAGATTTAGTTCTATCTTCAAGACGGACGGAATTTAAGGCAATTTTACTATTGCTGGTCCACTTACTCAGTTCACATGCACCACTGCGAAGTAGACCAATGATGTCTTGCTTTTGAAGTAGCATCTGTTCTTCGGTATCATCGCCGAATACGATATCATCCACGTAGGTGGCATGGGTGAGAATGTCCTTTGCCAATGGAAATCGATGACCGTCTTGAGTGTCAAGTTCGTGTAAGCATCGTATTGCAAAATATGGAGCACAATTCAAACCGTATGTGATAGTGCGTAATTGGAATTCTTGCAGTTCATCGTTGGGAGATTCACGACAAAAAATATGTTGAAAGCTACAATCTTCTGGACGGATTAGAATCTGTCGATACATTTTAACAATGTCGGCGGTCATGATATATTTGTGTGTACGACAACGTAGTAAAATGTCGCGTAAATCGGTTTGTAATTTCGGATCCGTGCATAACACTTTGTTTAGCGAACGACCAGACGAGGATATTGCCGACACGTCAAAGACAACACGTATTTTTGACAAATCACCATCAGATTTAAGTACGGCATGATGCGGTTTAAAGTACCTTCCCGCCTCAGCGGCTGGCACCATATGTCCCAATGTTTGAGAGTCTGACATGAATTTTCGATAAGCGGCATATAAATTGGAATCCTTGTTTAAAGGTTTCTCGAGGTTATGAAATCGTTTTAATGCACTGACACGAGAATCTCCGTGACCGTGAAACGAAGTAGAACTGAGTGATCCCGAAGCAGTGAACAAGTCGCGAAAAGGAAGAGCGACGCAAAATCGTCCAGATGAATCGTGCGATGTAGTTTTGGAGAAGTAGTCTTCGCACCACTGATCCTCAGTGGTTGGTACTACCGGAGCGTCAGGTTCTTCAATTGACCAAAACCGTGATAACTGATCGCTGATTGACTGATCTACGACGGTTGTAAGCGAAACTAACGACGTTTTGTTCGATGTAGAAAAGGATCCAAAGATTATCCAACCAATTTTGGTGTCGAGAGCAGATGGAAAACCTGCATTATGTTCAACACCAGCATGTGACCGGACGAGAACAGGAAAAATATCGGCGCCCAAAAGCACGTCGATCCGCGCTGGAGCGTCGAAGTGCTCATCAGCGAGCAACAGATGTTTGTACCGATTGCGTACACTAAAAGGCAAGTGCGTGGTTGGCAAAGGGGCTGTAATTTGAGGTAAAATCACAAAACCAATTGCGGGAAATACGTATCTTGAGTCAAAAAGTGACATCTAGTAACACCTTGAATTTGAGCAATGGGACTCTGAGGGAGACCGACGATGTTGGATTGAAAGCGATTTTTTAATAAACCTAATTGGGCTAAACAATCGTCTGTCATGGCTGAAATCTGAGATCCACTATCGAGAAGTGCACGAACGACATGAGTGCGTCCCCAAGCGTCCGTAATGTGAATGATTGCAGTACCTAATACAACAGTAGAGTCTGTACGGGCTGCACCTGCGAATGATGCAGTACCGTTGTTCACAGATGTTGACTGAACATTCGCATTGGTTTCCACAGACGAAGATTTACTACGAGTAAGATGTAGTAAAGAATTATGGTGTTTACTACTACATGAGCGACAAACATTTTTCGATGAACACGTCTTAACACCGTGAGTTGGGCATAAGCATGCGAAGCATAGTCTTCTTGAAGCAACGATATCACGGCGTTTTTCGACAGTTAAGTCTATAAATTTTGGTCACTGATATATACTGTGATCAGAATTTTTGCAAACTAAACAGTTCTTTGCGGAAGATTTATTTGACGGAGACGTAATCGCAGCAAAGACCGATTTTGTTGGAATAGTTTATCAAGGGATTTATCGACGCGATCGACTTTATTTACCGGTTTAAGATTTTCGACGATTCTACACCGCTGTTGAACGAAGTTCAATAATTCATCAAAATCGGGGATTTTTGATTGAGATATACTAAACTCGAATAATCGTAAAGTGGTTGGATCAAGCACTCGCGATCCCATATGAAATAGTAAAAAACCGGCTAAATCATTGACTCCAGTGGATTTTATTATTGCTACGTTTTCCTTGAAAACGTTTACAAATTCCATTAATACGGGTAGCGATTCTTGAGGTATCGCCTAAAGAAAAAAGTCTGTCCAAGTGTGCCGACGCCAATAATCGTTTATTATCGAAACGATCCGACAGAGCTCCCCACGCGACAGCGTAATTATCTGCGGAGAGCGGCACGCATCTAACAACTGACAAAGCAGAACCGGACAAACACGATAATAGAAAATGAAATCGTTTTGCGTCATCAAGATCACGATTATTATGTACAAGAGACATGTATATATCGCGGAAAAATCGCCAATTTAACAAAGAACCGTCGAATGATGGTAGTTGTATTTTCGGTAACTGAATGGATTGTTGACCGGTGTTTGTATTAGATGGTCGCGACGAACTTTCATTAACGTTGGTTGTCGGACCTCTGAGTGTCATAGATATCCCTATTCGTTGGTTATACTGTAACCGTCTGTCGAGCTCTGGTCTCGGTCTTTCTTATATATGATTTCTTACAAGAGTGGGTGGTGACTCCGTCATACGAGAAGTCCCGGAACGACTGCTTGTATATTCTTACCCATGATTCTTATCGAATCGTTAAGACACCGAGTTTCGACTTTTGTAAAGAGACGTGTGATTTTACTTTAATTGTCAAATTATTATACTAATATAATATTCCACTCTCTCGGGTCCTGTACTCGTGTGCCTGTAGTATTAATTATATAAGTTAAGGAAATTTGACGTTGTATGATCTTATGCATATAAAATAATTGATACGGACAATACAGGTCAGTAACCAGTAGGTACATTAGTAGCTAAATAGTAAATAGGTATTAAAATATATTATGATATATTTATAATTATGATTTATGTTAAAAATAATTAGAATTTAAAGTACTTACTGTTAAATGTTTTTTCCAAATTTGAAGGTGATCTCGTGTCCGCTGTTAGTGATTTTGATCGAATACAATGCAAGCACTTCATATTTTAAAAAGTTAAATGGTCATCTATAATTTTAATAATTTTAAAATGTTCATTGTATAAATTCCATGGCAATCTGTTTTTTCCAACTCTGGCATCTCCATTTATTAAATATTTAATTACGAAAACGAAATTCACTACTAGGCTGTCATGCACTATGCACATTGCACATATTATAATATTAAAATAAGATGGCAAGTGGTAACAAAGTCAAAGCGCGGCGTTTTGTGTACTTGTGTGTAGACGAAATGAGGGATACAGTGGAAAACGTAGGAATAAAGTACAATTTACACGTAATATTATATTAATATCTATTATCTACTATTGCATCGCAGAAAACCCGTAATTGTTATTTGTTTGATAATTTTATAAATTCATAATAGAACGGGAAACCCACCATATTAGTATATTCTATGTTATTAGTTCTAGCCTGAGCAAGAAACAATGGATATATGTATTACATCTGATAAGTCATAATAATATTCAGACATTCAGTATATTTATATTTAATGGGTCTATTCTATATTTAATAATAAAACGAAATAAAACTATAACTATATAGTATATTAGTATATACTAAAACGGGTATTCACGGAGAATCATGATTACATTGTCAACGAAATATTATTTTCATTAATAATGAAATTATCGTGAAAAATAATTTACAAAACGGATTTTATAGTATTTAAATATAAGTATTTTTTTTTTTTTTTTTATTGTATTTAAATACAAGTATTTAATTTTGTTAAAAATACTTTAATTACTTTATTTTTAATAAATAATTTTTTATTTATTTTTTTATTGTATTTAAATACAAGTATTTAAATTTTGTTAAAAATATTCAGAATACTTAGAAAAAATTATATTTGGAATACCATAAAATACTTCAAAAAGTATTTAAATACAATTATCCGAATACTTGACAAGGCTGAATATCTGTATATTATATAATCATATAAACCTAATTCTGATGAGTTTATGTTATCGTTTAGCCATGTTTCATTAAATATAATAATATCGTATAAAGAAAATGGAGATAAAGACTTTAAATGTGTTAATTTGTTGTTAATACTACGTACATTCTGGTAATACATATTTAAAAAACAATTGGAATTTTTTATTAGTTTTTTGGAGTGCTAAAAATATTAGGTATACCTTAAATACATTTAATTATTATGTTGTCTTCACCATTTTTCCTACGGCGTTAGAGTTCATTTCTTAGAGATGTCATGTGTTCGCGATGCTTTAGTGTACGGTCCGAGGCACATCGAATGTTTGTCCAAACGGAAGATGATCGCAGTTTGGCTTGTGATCGTAAAACTGTGAGTGCTTCCTAAGAGTTGAGTAAAATGACTTTAAGTGGACGTGGTTTTGCGCTATCATTTTGATTTAATTTTCCAAGACGAGTGTAAGAGAAGTCCAAAATATTTGCCATCATTATATTATTAAACATGTTTTTGAGTTTGTCGTGGTTCTGTGGTTAATCCTGGTTTGTGCTTTCAGGTAGATTGAAGACAATAATATTATTTACACTTTGTCTATCAATTAATTCTGATATTATGTCTTGTTCAGTTCCAATTGAGGTAGGTGACTTTTCGATTTTCTCTATTTTGTGTTCAAGAGTTCCAATTTTTTCTTTGAGTTTCTTATTTTATTCCGATAGAGTAGAGACTGTATTCAATAAATCGTCAATTTTTTTATTTAAATTACTGAGTTTTTCATTTTGATTGTTTATGCAAGAAATGATTTTATTTTGTTGTGTTTTAACATCATTAAGTGATTTAATGATTTCGGTGTATTTATCATTATTCTCGTCCATAATAGAAAGATTTAAGATAAGAGAGAGAAACAAACGGCACACAACCTTCTCTACGA